>NW_016177186.1:0-8670 GCF_001687245.7 Rhagoletis zephyria | reverse complement strand
CCAGCTATCCGTGCACAATGCAAGGGCTTTGCAAGACCTCGAGAATACCTCTAATATTTTAAAACAGCACTTGCTCTTTAAATTCCTCGTATTATGTACCCCTTTTTAGCTCAGCTAAGACGACTCTTCTCTAAATATTTCGTAAGTGAATGCTACTGAATTATGCCAAATTGCTCAGAATAAAAGTAAATACATATGTATCAGAGACGAATGTGAAAAGTCTTTGAATTAAATAACACAAGAAGAAGTCTAAATGAGCTTTATTGTTGAAATAAAGTGAATTTGATTTTATTGCATGCAAGTGTTACAAACAACCAAACACTTGAATATGAAAACATACATTTTTATACTTTCATATTTATATATGTACATAAGGGTTGTAAAAAAAATAGTAATAGTACCGAAAAGTATACCCTTCTTGTTCATTTTGAAATCCAAAAATATTTAGATGTCGCTCAAAGCGCTCGAAGAATTCCACGTATTTTACATGGGGAACAAAACCACTTTTTTTAATAAAAAAAACAACGGTATATTTTTAATATAGAGTAATCTTAGGGGGTGACTTTACTTTTTCCCCCCCACAAACGTTTTTGGATCACCCTAATGTACATCCATGCAGTAAAGACAAACACAAGTAGCAACACAAACAAATCGACTCAAATCAAATTCAGTTTCCGACTATTCGACATTACGCACTGTATATAAGTACATATGAATGTAGACTATTATTATAAACACAAACACATACTGATTACAACAACAATTGTCGAAGAATGGAAGCAGTTTATTTTATGTACGTACATATATACGTACTTATTTCTGAGGGGAAACGGTGACAATTTATGTGCTTTATGACATTTTATTTAATTTCGAATCAAAATGGAATAATTTGCGTGGGTAAACAGGCAGTAAAACTCAATTTAGAGAATTATTTATACGACGAATCACCCACAAGTAGAAATTTTTGTATGGGAATGCGGCACCATGTGCTTCATTACTACGTATTTGTCTAAATAATATATGAAAAAGTCTTTCGAATTCTGTCTAAAAAAAAACCCTTAAAGTAGTAAGAATCGTAACCATCGATGAAACATGGACCCATCACAATACATCGGAGATCGAGAAACGGGCATAGCAGTTGACTTCTGCGGGCGTGGAAAATGCATCAAAGTAGGCAAGGCTATGTATATCCACCAATAAGATCAGGACTATTTTTGGGTTTTATTATTATTATTTTTTTTAATAGGAAAATTATCACCGTGGCATATACTAGTGGCATATACTAGTATTAGATAGACATGTTCGACACTGACTTGAAGCTAAAGCGACCGCATTTGAAGAAGTACTCTTCCACCAAGACAGTGCACAGATGCAGACGTTTGCAGTATGCTTAGCTTCTTGCGGCTCTTCTCTGATTCCAAAGCTGAAGAAGTTGCTCGGTGGCAAGAGATTTGAGTCGAATGAAGACAGACAGAGAGCCGCCGTACTGAATGTATCGAGCTAAAAGGAGACGAAGCCAAATATATATTTTTACAAAAACGAAAAAAGGCACTGACGTATCAGCTCTTAAAACTTGCATTGAGTAGAATTTATTTCAAGAAAACTCAATTCAAAAACAGGAGGTTTAAAATTTGTTTAACCATCTTCAAAACATTTTCAAACTAAAACTTTCTTAAACTTCTTATATAGAGGGGGCGTGGAACCTCCCATAAAAACCGAATTTTTCATATCGAATATCTCTGGATATGTTCATGGTAGAGTACTGGAACTTGGTGTGGAGATATATCAAATCAATCTTATACGCATGGAGATAAACGGGCTATTTGAAAAGAGGGCGTGGCGCCGTACAAATGTATATATAATTCATCTGTAAGTGTGTTTGTGAGTGAAATCCTCCTAAATGCTCGGACGGATTTTAATGAAGTTTTTTGTGTGTTTTTGAGTAACTCTTTGTATAGTGTAGATTCACAAATTCACCCGCCACTTGGTACTGGAGTTAAGTTATTACTAAAAATCGTATTGCCAATATTGTTATGCCTTAAACCTTCATTCGGAGACACCAGGGTTGATTTGTACAGGGGTAAATATCGAATCACCACCGATAAATCAATCGCCAAAACCATCGCGCGCATTTTACCGTAATAAATTCAAGTAAAAACAAATTATTTTCACTTAAATTGCTTTCGTGAAACTTACTTTTAAGGGATTTCGTCTGAAATAAGTCTATGTATTTTGGATTTCTGTAGAACAATTATACGCATCCATTTCGAAATTGCCACTAACTATACTAAAAAGTTTCTTGGACAGATTTACTACAGAACCGGATCATTGTTGCAGCCAGGGAGTAAAGAGAAAGTGTTCTTCAAATGTATTTCTTTGTGAGATTAACCGTTCTATGAAATGTTACACAATTAGAGAATTTAAAGAACTTCATCACGGACATAACGCTTTCGTTAGGTTATTTAAAGCGACAAATGACCATCGAACCATAATCTTGGTAGATGAATGTGCCAATGAAAATCGTAAACGTGAATTGTTGGTGGAAATGTTGGACCAAAAAGTTTCAATAAAAATTTTTTTTTTGTGCGGGACGAAGTTCGCCGGGTATGGTAGTATTATAATATTTCATTTAAAAGAATTAAGTTGATTTTTTAAAAAGGTGGCAACCCTTGTGAAAGACTTCAATATTTTTCAGAACTTTAAAACTAAAGGTTTCTTAACAATATTTTGTTTGACAACCATATTTTAATTCTTCAGATGGCTTGCGTATAATTAATTTAAATTTTACTTTTCAAACAGGTGGCAACCTTTTTCACAATATATTAAACATCCATTTTTTTTAATATAATTTTCAAATAAATACCTCCCTTAGTTGAAGTTGAATTAGATTTTTTTAAAAGGTGGCATCGGTAAGCTGTTGAATAATATTTTTACTATGGTGAGACAGTTTTGTCAATCTGCTGTGTGAAATGAAATATTTTTTGACAGCAGTAAATTTTTGATAACCGCAGATTTATTTGGAATAAAATATTACAAATTGAAGTGAAATGAATATTTTAAGAAAACATCTACCATCGTTGATTGCAACTCATCTATTAAAGCTTTTATTTAACGAAAATCTACACGCATCCACAATCTTTGCGATTGTCAAAATTTTCTATGCATTTGTCAAAAATTTCACTAGCCTCTTGAGCTACTGAAACTTTATTCACCTCATAGTTGTCAAAAATTTACTCGACGTGAACTTTGTTACCGATTCACACACGCTCTTTATACCAAATTCCAGTAAACTACCAAAGATATTTCCTGAGAAATGCAGTATGAAAAATTCCGTTTGTATGGGGGTGCCACGCCCTCGAGCCTAATCGAGATTAAATGTATCCTATATCTTAAGTTGGGCTAAATAACAGCAGTGTACAGAATTTCATGATGATCGGTTGAATAGTTAAAGCCATGATAAAAACATAGCAAAGTAGAACCGTTCTCTCAATTCGTCAGCCATGATTTTATTTTGAAGTTTGCCAATATTTTAAAATTATATAAAATTGAGAGTAAAGAAAGGAATTGTTCAAAGTTGTTGTTGTTTGAGATTGAAAACGAGAATGTATGTGAGTTTGTGTGTAAAATTTTAAAACTAAATAGCCTGCAAACGTCAAGAATTTGAAAAATTCCTCTCAGCGGTTCTGCCTTCCTATTTTTTTATCATGGTTAAAGCGTGAAAGCGTAGCAAACAAACAAACTCACTTTCGGATTTATAATATTAGTAAGGAAAGTAAGGATTCAATGCAAAAGCAGATTTATTTTTTTTTATAAGAAAGACAAACGCAAACTATTCGTACTTCAAAAATGCTCAACAAAAAAGCATTAGCAATAATAGAAACTCAAATTTACAGTTAAATATATAGTGACGGACATAATTATATGACCGCCCTATTTTGATACACCGAGCGGCCTTCATTATAGCATTATTCGTTCCTTTCTGGGATTCTTATGGAGAATATTGTAGTGTAAACAGAAGAGGGGAGTATTTAGCTTCCGTAGACTATTCGGCAGAGTTTTAAGGACCTTCGTCCACCATTTCACGTTGCGACCGCATCCCAAGAACTTAACAAAAAAATATTTATGAAAAATATTTCACAAGGTCGTTCAATCGTTTTTTTCCAAGTTTAAGCAAACCATTTGTTCGACTGTTGTTTTCGACTGTCAAAAGACTTAGTAAATATAAATGGCTTTTCATTAATTGGGCAAAAAAACTTCAAATATTTTATGCATAACTAACTTTAGGGGCATTCCAAAATGACAGGTGGGACATTTTAACTCGTTTTCGCTCAAACTTTTAGTAGATTCACTTTAACCACTGATTTGACAAGTGTCAAACTGTTAACACTTGAAGTCATCTGTCAGTTTAATACGAAACTGATAAAGTATAAAATTTAATTATATAATTTACATGGAAATTTAACATTTACCAAGCGTGACGGGTGGGACCACCCGCTTCTCTGAGTTGTTGGATTCGTTTCCCACTTTTAGACAAACTATAAATATTTCGTTCATAGCAGCTTTCTCGGATGTAGGTAGGGATGTAGTTAGTAGAATGTTAAGTTCCACTTTATGCTTTCATGGCATTATTATAATTTGAAATAAAAAAAAACACTTATTTTTGCTTGTGACGGGTGTGACAACATTTTGTGACGGGTAGAACGAGTCACCTTTGAGGACTCATGGTTTGTGAGTAAAATGAACACTGCTGATTTGATGTGAATATTTATTATAATTTTAATAGGGGGACCTGATTTAAAAAATGGGAAAGCTAAGAATTTGTATGGTGCGTTAAAAAAATGCATAATTTGTTGTGACGGGTGGGACAACCAATAAGCATTTTTTGGAACACTTATAACATCTCCCCGTTTTAAAGCTCATGAATTGTTCTTTCTTTTTGGGTAATTATTTTTTGCATTGCCACCTTTGGTAGATGAAGAATACCTTGAAAATTTGAGGCAAACATTTTACAGTATATTATACATATATGCATTTTATAACAATAAAATAGAGAAAATAGTGAACAATAAATTGATAGAAATCTACTTCCAAAGATTTATTCTGCCTGCTTTACTGTTTTTACAGAGTTAAACACAATTTATGTAATTTATTTTTTTTTTATCAGAGGTGGCGTCTTCGCTGGAATAACCCTTAACAAGTACAAGCAAAAACCATCATTATTTTATTCATAATTAATTTAATTTCAGCTCATTTAGTTATTACGAATTAAGGACTTCCTTGTGTTTCACTGCTTTCTCCTTAAAATTTCTTATCATATTTTTTCTTAGAACTCCGTATTTTCTACGTATTTCTTTCTCATACAATTTCTTTACCATATTAAATTGATTCACTAATTTTTTTTTAATAATTTTTATTTCCATAAGTTAAACTCGCGCTACGCCTTTCATTTCGCTCTTTTCTTCCCATTTAGCTTCTATGCGCTTATTCATTCATTTACAATTTGCTGTAATTAAAAATCATTTGCAAATGCAAATGTCGCGCTCTATATAGCCGGGACTATACTTCTACCATAGAGACACATTAAGCGCATTTAAGGAGGCGGCTGAAGGACGTGGTAAGCCACTTTTAACATTGCTGACCGCTTTTACTAGTTTCTTTTCCTGCTAGTTTTTCTCTTTTGCTTTTCAAATACTCTACTTTCTAAATACTACTTCCCACACACATTAAAGGGTTGACATTTTCTTTACATCTGCATCCTCCACAGTTCCTTAGTCATCCTTATGCTCATTAAGGAAATAATTTCATTTTATTAGATTTTATCCTTTACGAGTACTGGTGGTTAGGGTGAGTCCGCAGAGCATTGCAAGCTAATTTTTAGCAGCTAGATGGCAGAAGTGTGCCTACCCGTTGTCCCTCGAGCAGCTCCTATGTGCAGTTAACTTTTGTGGCCTTTACACAAAACACAGTCGGATGAATAGCATCTCAGACGACTGAAATGTCTAATTAATATCCTTGACAACGTCGTTCACTTTTGCTTTGAATTTGTATGTCTGACTTCAGCATATTTTTAAACGTACACTTATTTTAATGTACATTCACTTCCAGTTACGTACATATACAGATACATATGTACGTATGTACATAAACATATTTCCAAATTGTGCGATAATATGTCTATAATTTAAGCCCTTTTATGCTTTAATATGCCCATAGAGCACTCCAACGGGTTTAGCATTGTTTTTGTGTATCATTATTGAGTTATTTGCATTTATCAGGCATTCCAGTAGTGAAGTTAATTTAATATGTATACAAAACCCATTGATAAGCGCCAGTGACATGCACATTATTTTTCGTGTCATTCCATTACGTATCACCCTGAATTAAAAAACACAGCTCTTAGCTATGTTTGGATTCCGTGTCAGCCAATTGTTTAACAAGTCTCCGCCCCTAGTTTCCCCCTTTTGTCGCCCCAAAGCTCATAGCTATTAAAAGATCTTAGGAACAAAGACTTTGGCTTTACTTTTGTCATTCAAATGAACCTCTGGCCTAGTGGTCGATAGTGAGTACCAACATTTAACCCAACAAACTATTTTATTTAGGTAAAGAAAAGAAAAAGGGTATCACCTAGTGTACTCACAGAGGTACTTATATTTGCTGAATCTTACAGAGGTCTGCAACAATTTGTCAAAGTGAGACACGAAAGGCTATGAAAAGTACCGAAAGGTCTTGAAACATTCTTGTAAGTCCCAAAATAATCCCGATAAGTCTCGATAAAATACTGAAAAGATCGAAAGATATGCAGGTATCTTAATTTCCTGCATCGGAGATAGTGTAAAACTATCTAAAGAAGGAAGTTGGTGTTGGAATGTTGAATGCGTTCTCAACATTGGTGTTTAGTCCATTTTCCTTCGCCCAGATATCTACAGAATATAGCGTGTTTTAAATAAGTTGGCTTAGAACTTAATGGTGTTTGCCCATAGACTATGGTTCGGCACCCAGTGCCCTATAAACTCATAAGCGTATTGTTTATTGTTAGGTTCCATAGGAAGGAGGTACTGCTGGCATACACTCGGCAATGCAAACCATTTTCTATAGGGGCCTTCCCTTAAACTCGTAAAAGCCTCGTAAATCTCGTAAAGCAAGAGAGCTTATGCAGAGCACTGAAATTCGATCAATAATTTCGTTTTTACACTCAAGCTTTTGGTAAACTTTGATTATCATTTATCGTTAAATGTATTTTTATCGTTATTTACCCAAAAGTTTACATCTGTTTGTATACACATTATTATATAAATCTACTATAGGCACTTATGGATGCATATAAACAAATGTATTTATGTTTATTGGTAAACCAATGAAAGAAAAACTTTGGGCTTGACAAAACTTGACAATGATTGATGACCAACAGTAGCAACGGTGGTAGTTAGTTCTACAAATTAAAAGCAAGAACAACACAATGAAAGCAGTTGCAACAGCATGTTTCAAAGTTTACTGTTGACAACAAATAAAATGGTAAAAATTCAACAGTAAAGGTGATTAAAAATTTTGTGTTTGGGTATAGGTTGATGAGGAGGCAGCATGATTGAGTGACGCAACAATTTATTTTTGTTCGTATCTTATCAGTTAGCTATGCTGCGCAGACAAAGTAACTACTCGAAAGTGACTACATTAATGGTTATACAGAGCACAAATGTTAATTTTGGAGTGTTAAGAATGGTGATAACACATGCAAATTAAATTTTAAAAAATATTCATAATTGATATTTTTTTTCTTTTCAGTTGTGGTTTTTCAGTGGAAGAACGAGTTATCACGGCAGCCAGTTTGAAATCGCTATATCTCAGACAAATTTTCAAGAACGCCCATTTTCAGAATTTGGTGAAGAATGCCCTATCTTAAAATTCAAATCAACTGAAAATATATTAAAAATATGTTGACACAGGGGAGTTTTTGAAGAGGCAGTTGGGATTGGACGTTTTTGATCCGAATTCTGAAATACGGCGTTCTGGAAGATTGTTCTGACGTCTTCCACTCAGCCATAGATATGCTTTCGGTTAAAGAATTTTTATAAAAAAAAATAGCACAAACATTTAGCTTGAAAAAAAAAACACTTTAAATATTAAAACCAAAACACCATTCAATAAGTTTTTTGACCGCTAGTGTATTTGCTATACTCGTAGTAGCTATTATAAGAGGTCGAAGAGACCCTGTGTTGCAATTGCTTTAATTTTATAAAATCAATAACCGGCATTGCACTTGCAACTCATAATAGCAGAATTTCACATTATCTGGCAGATATTCGTAGCTACAAGACTTTTATGCTTATGAAACCGACATTCTACAAGCTATTGGAAATCTAAGGCTGGACGCTTAAAATAGGTACATAAGTGCGCATATATCGTTCTTCTCAAGAAAAGCAGAAAGAAACAAAGGAGTAAGTTTCTACTTTTCTGCGAGTTTTATCGCTTTTAAGCACTTTACGAGCTCAATTTCGGTTTTACTCATTGTCCTTCAAATTTAACTTACGCCTTCTGTTATCACCACAAAATATTCTAAAATAAATTGAATTAAATATTTAGAACTTTGATACCACCGCCCTATCATGACAACATCTACATGTACATATGTATTCAGAGGCATAACTGTAATTTGAATTGCGCGAAACTCATGAG
>NW_016177185.1:0-8672 GCF_001687245.7 Rhagoletis zephyria | reverse complement strand
AAACTAGTTTGGAAGTAGTTGGAGAACTGGTTGCCGTTATTGTTGTTGTTGTTGTAACTGAATCCAAATTCAACAGAGTTTTCAGGGATTGTTGCTGGAGTGACAGTGCTTGGCCAGATATAAATCTGTGTAGTTCCCGTTACGTGAACCCGACTTTCGTTAGAGCTGGTCAATACTTTAAGTACAACTTGTTAGTCATAATGTATATGTATGTGTGTTTTCCACAACTTAGACCATGGCCTTGAGGATGGAAAGTACCGAAGCATTTTCTCCAAGAGAGAAGTGAAGATTGTTGCCAGTTTTGAAGCCATCAGTAGAGAGTCTACAGTGTGCAACTCTGGGTTCAGTATCGAGGTTAAGTCAGCACTCAGCATTACGGAGCTCAACATTGTATTATCTCCTTAGCAAAAGCTACGGTGGCGTACTATCCATGGCATTTAAAAGACATTGCGGTCTAAGTCTTTCCCTTCAGCAATTTCCGCTTCACTCCAACCTGTACCATATCAGTACCTATTTCTTTAAAGCTTAAAGTTGGTCATTTTCGTTGTTGGTGTTTCCGACAGGGTAGGAGTGTGATGTAATGTGGAACGATTTTCCGTCATCCCTTGTCAAATTTGGTTGGTCTTAAGGGCGAATGAAAATATTAACTGGTGGCAGGTTTGACTATGCATGCAGATCACGCCCAGATGTTCTTTGATCAACCAAATTTGCCACGATATTGATTGAGAGTCTGCTCCACCACACGACAGCTGCATAGCTGATTATAGGTCTTATCATAGAGGTGTAAATCCACAGGAGTCGTCTAGGTGACAGGACCCAAGTTTTACCAAAGATCCGTTTGCGTGGTCATAACGATGTTAAGGATTTGGAGGTATTTTGTTAAACTTGAGACTTCCATAAATGTTTACTGCTTTGGAAGAAACCTGACTACTTTTAGAGAATAAGAAACATTGTTGCTCCACGCTCTCGTTATAGTGAAGAGCATGAAACTAGTTTTAGTTGAGTTAGCGGACAGCCCATTCTCACTACATCAAGTGTCAATCATATTGAGTGTTCTTAGTGCTTTCCTGCAAACAACTAGTAGAGAAGGGCCTGTAATGGCGGCTATGTTAACAAGCAAAACTACCGCATCTGCGCATCGTAAAACCCGCACGTGATCGTCGAGAAGCTAATGCATAGTGAATGTTTGGTCTAGACTTTTCAGTGTTGGCTTGGCATCAGTTGCCCATATTTTTTTTAAGGCTGCCGGAAACACCATTTCGGTTAATGGTGAGCGCTACATAGGCATGATAAACGATTTTTTTTGGCCCGAAATTAAAGACTCGTACTTAGATGATCTTTGGTTTCAGCAGGATGGCGCGCCATTAAACACAACGGGACAAGTTCGGTAATCGTGTTATAAGTAGCCTGGGCGATGTTAATTGGCCACCGCGGAGCTTTGATTTGACGCCGTTAGACTTTTTTGTAGGTTCCATGAAGGGCCGATGTTTTGCAAACAATCCATTTACGATTCAACGCCTTAAGGCGAATATCTAGCAAGCCATTCGTGAAATAGAGCCAGAAACCGTCACCAAGGTATTCGAAAACTAGGTTACAGGATGCGCCGCTGCGAAGCGAGACATGAATGAAATCGTGTTCCATAAAAACTGGAAATGTTTTCTCTTTTGAATAAACCAAAATTATACATACGGCGAAAAATTGATTTTTGTGAATCTGTTTTTTAATTTTTAAAAAGAACCCATTATATGAACCACATTTTCCCGATTAAACGATAAAGCTAACGATTTTGAGCTACAAATTTTGGAAACACATCACAGTCGACTAACTCAGCCCTAATATATACATACTCTCATGCACATATGTATTTATATATAAACAATTAAAAATAAATAAAAACAACTTAAAACAATAGTGGTATTCACCAAAGTGAGCAAGTGGCCTGGCAGTCTGGCATAAGAGCAGATCAGCTCAAGCAAAGACTGCTGCTCTTTTGCCAGAGTGCCAGGCCACTTGCTCAATTTGGTGAATACCACTAATAAGAATCTTTAAATCTTCATTTGTTTACAATATACCAATTTCGCCAAAACTGGGTTAAAGAGTTGATTCAAATATCATTCAGCGTCGTTCGGTCTAACGAGTATACATATGTACATATAAAACCTTTGAGTTAGTGCTTGTTTATACTTACGTTTTATTTATTTTACTTTTGTCTACAAATTTCCTGAGTTTGCTTATTAAGTTCTAAACAGGTGCCAGTAAAGTTTGTCTTGTATGTACCTAAATACATACATACATATGTATGTTTGGCTCATTTGAAATTAGAATTTTAAATTCAGATTAATATTCGAACATGAAAGGTCCAGTTGTACTATATTTATTAAAAGAGTAAAATATAAAAAATATAAAAAATATACATACACACAAGGAACATACATATTTAAATCGGTAAGAAGTCAATTGATTGTCCATTCATAGCTGCGTTTGAAATGGCTGAAGAGCTAAAAAAATGTAACAGTACGATACTTTAATATGCTATAAGTACATTTGTATATATATCTATGTATATAGTGCATCCATACTTGTATTAAGAAACTCGTGAAGCAGCATAGTTATTCCAATAAAATGATGTACAATTTATAAGTTATTTTCTAGTTAAAAAATATAGTATGCAAATAAAGCTCTTGCGCGTGTGTTCGATTCACTTAATTAATTATCGAAACTTGTTTTAAACAAAGATAGTACAATTTATGAAAGCTTTTTGGCGAAAAGCAATTTATATTTGGTAAAATATTAGTAATACTAGTAATTTATTTATTAAGTCTATGAACAATATATTCTTACAGACTATGTGAAAGTGAAAAAAGTAATGAATTTAAGTGCATAAATTAATAAATTGAATTTAGACTTTTCAGAAAGGATGAGCTTGTCAGTGAAAAATTTAAGTCGGAAGAAATAGAGATTAATTAATAAATACAATATAAATAAATATTTAGAGGTTTTAAAAAGGTGTTTAAAGGGCAGATCAATTTTAGACCCTACTTGCGAAAATAGCACTTGGGCTATGAAACAATAATTTCTTGTAGACAATATAACAATAAAGGTTAAATTAATGGTGACATACCATAACACCATAGCCATAAACATTGCCATAATCGTAAAAACAGTAGGCGCCAGCTTCTCAGTGCGAGTTTAACTCTGTTTGTTGCTTAAACTAAGTTTAAACTCAGTATGTAGTTTTTCAGTCAAATTTAAACCTAGGTTAAAATGATTTTAAACGCCCAATCGGGCTGGGTTAGACCGAGTTTAAACTATTAGCTGTTAAGTTGTATATTTGTAGTCAGCTGCCAAAATTTAGATGAAAGAGGAGGTACAAAAATTAAAATTGTTTGCGAAATACACGAAAACAGACTCAATTGTATAGCGGCACTCATGGGCGTAGCCAGGTAGGGGCAGGGGGGTGCTCGAGCCCCCCCTAACTTTCAAATTTTCCTTATATATATATAAAATAGTACCCTGAAATGCCAGCTTAATAGGGTCGAGTAGTGTAAATTTAAACTGAGCTTTATTAAACTAAGCTTAAACTGAGTTTGAACCAGCACTGAAAAACTGGCCCTAACTATCATCACAAACAGCTGATTTTTCGTAGTCAACAAAGTCGGTGTTGCCAGACGCGGAAAATGGGTAATAAATATCGTAGTATATTTTCGCAGAACTTCTTTCACTATAGCAGTGTTTGCATTATTCAACTTTGCGTTCAACAATTGCGTTCAACTCAACGCAGGGTTGCACGAAAAAAAAGTTGAATGGCTAAATGTTGGCTGGCGACCAACTTTGTTGAAAGCGATTAGTTGAAAGGCCATTCAACCAAAAGTTGAATGCAAAGTTGAACAATGCAAACACCTTTTTATGGCGAATATTTTTATATTTTTTCAAATGTTGAACGCAAAGTTGAACAATGCAAACACACTTTATTACTAAATTCTTAAAACTCAATAGCAGATCATATTACTTTCTTAATAATATAAATTTTTTAGCATTAATTATGCATTTTTTAAAAATAAGGATATTATTCGAAAAAATACGAATTTTTTCGTTTTATAGTATTTACGATTAAAAATGGCTGTGGCTGTGAACAATATTTTTTTTTGAACGTCTGGCAACACGTTCTTACTCGCACTTTAGATATCAGCTGATTATGATTATGGTGGAACGCCAAAATTCAATTGGTCCCTATGGCTATGGTTATAGCTATGGCTATGGATCGCAAATAAATAAAATAATCAATTAATCAATCATATGGTTAATCACAAGCCAAAAAAATAATTGCAATTAATTGCAATTATTGAGAAATAATCCATTAATCGAATTTTCAAAGCCACTTTTTTATAGTGAGTATTCACAAAAACACTTTTAAATAAAAAATGTCTAATTATATTTTTAATTAGCCAGAAATACAATAATTTTTTTTTTAACCTAAATTTGCAAAGATAAAAGCTTTGATAAGCGTGCTTTTTTTGTTAAGCAGTTACGTTTCTTGGTGGCTGTAGCACCAGCTTTTGAAAAAAGGCGCTCAGCAGGCACCGAGGTACTCACTAAATGACAGTATTTTTTCGAAAGTCGGTAAAGTTTTGGGTAAACAGTTTTCATTTCCTCTCAAGCTTCGATGCTATTCCGCTTTAGTTCTAGGACTCGACAATTCAAATAAAAACTCATTTCATCTTGTGGGTGACCCAAATCATCATATTTTCACCTTCGTTTGTTTACAAGAGATTTTTGAGGAGCCCAAAGATCGAACTCATTTCCTACTGATTCTAGTGACTGACTACTCGCTACCCGTCTACCCGTTTCAATAAAATAATCTGCGCACATTTACATGGTTTATACCTTAGCAACAACTACATTAAAAAAAACCCGATTTGATTCAATGTGCATATATTTCTTTCAAGTATTTATACCTCTGTCTTTATAGCGCACTCGATGAAGTCGCATTCAAAAGTAAACAAAATCTGCTATTTTTATACGACATTTCTTTAATAATTAATTTACGCGGTTGACCAAAATGGAAGCAAACAATTATTCGGATTTATTACAACAATAATTCAAATTTAAAACGGGCTGTATAAAAAACCAGCCTATTTTTACTTCACGTCAAATGAATGTTGCGTTCATACTTTTCTACTTTTCTAATTGATGTGAGAGATAAAAACCCGATTTGAAATCAAATTCAAGTCAATACACTTTTTAGCTTCAACGCATTTTTAAATTTAGTTTACACATCCGTTTTGAATCACAGCGAACTGGGTCAAAGCGCTTTATGTGTCGGTATAATCAAGGTAATTACTTCATTTTGCAAAAACTTCATTATTGAGGCCAATGCCAACGAATCTTTGAAATTATTTTTTTTGAACCCCGTGTCGATAAAGCAGATGCAGCTCGCAAAAAAGGATGTTCGATGGATGGAGTTTAGACAACTAACGAATTCATATTTCTTGAAAATATTTTTTTATGATTATTTTAAAACTAATCGATTAATTCAACACAAAACTACGATACAATTATTTCTTTATGATTATTTTAAAATTAATCGATTAATTCAACACAAAACTACGATACAATTAAATTGTAAATTGGACCAAAATAATCGATTAATTTAATCAAATGTTTAATCGCTGCCATCCCTCGCTATGACGTTATGGTGTGGCACCACCAATCGAATACAGCTGTTGGTTGGAACAACTGTTTTGTATGGATATGCTTATGTCACCACTAATTTAACCTTGAAGCTTAAGCTAGAGTATTTAGTTTAAGGTGGCTACCTATGCATTAGATGTCAACTAATTTGTAACTAACTACTTTTGGACATAAAATATCAATAAGAAGCACACATTTTTTTTAATTTTTTACTTTTTTGTGTATTTATTTATTTATTTTATTATTTTTATTTATTTTCAATGTCTGATTAACACAAATCGGAGGTAGAAGCTCCGGTTAAATACAACGACTGCTTTATCGATCACATGTTATATGCATTATGTCGAAAACGTCGATAATGATGTTTAACCGGCAAGTAGTGATAACCAGACATTGAACAACCCGCCCTTAGCATTACACACATATTTGTTTACATATTCTGCTGTAGGTAGCCCCATATTTGAATTCCGTAAGACATACATATATAACTTCAAAATGATAATATAAAATTCGATCTTCACTTTATTTGTCCTGAATTGGAGAAAGTGTTTGTGAAGTGCAGAAAAAAAGTGTATTGTAAGTAAAATTTTTATGGGGATAATTATGTAAATAGAAACTTGCGTAAAGAAAAAAAACTCCCGATTACGCCTTCCTGACTCCTGCATTACTTTTCAACTAGTTTCAAGTTAGCTTTTTGTAGTTACCCGCAAAAGGCTAACTACAAGAGGGTTATTTTTTATGAATTGATAATTTTTTTTCGTCGTGTGTTACTTTTATTGACATAGTTCTGGAAAAAAAGTGAGCTGAAAAGTGCAAATTAAATTTTCTTCCATATCCTCATTTGTCTATTGAACAAGAAAAACCGGTTGCCCCATCATGTTGCTTGAACGGTTGCCTTGTGCATAGTTAGCATTAGGAACATACATTTTTCCGTGGGGCTAGTACAGTTTACTGAACCATTAAGTGTTCGCCACACGGCAGGCAATGGCAAACCTCCGAGTGTATTTCTGCAATTAAAGAGCTTCTTACAAAAACATTAGGACGTACACCACAAATTGGAAAGGAACTCGCCAAAATATTATTTTTGTTATAATCATTTAAGCATTGTTTGGTTGAAGTGGGTGGATATTTTGCAATTTTTCCAGTAGGTTCAAGTCTATTCATTTATGTACATAGTGACCTCATTTGTAGTCTTTTTTGAAAGCTCCGACAATTCAGGAGTAACATTTTATTTCACAAATTTTCAGCATTCTAAGGTAAGTGACCGATAATGATCGTAAACATACATAACCATTTGCACATACGTAGGTAAGCACATATACATAACTACATATATGATGGGTCTGAATTTTACAAAATTACTCGTATAAATATTTGTACACTTGTATGCATGCCTAACAACAGTAGAGAAGTTGTGAACTACGACTANATTTGTACACTTGTATGCATGCCTAACAACAGTAGAGAAGTTGTGAACTAACTACTAATTATTATGTAAATATTTAAATTATGCGCCTTTTAAAGCGATAATTAGTGTGCCAAGTTGAACGTGATGCGACAGCTTAAAAATAAAGCGAAAAAGCAATAAAAGTAAAAGAAATGCAGATGTTAATAACAAATTAAAATAACATAATTCAGGAGCTCGCCTACGCTTAGCGGAAGAGAAACACAACGAAGATTCTGTTTGCATATATACATATATATACATAATGGAAAATCACAGCAGTTGTAGTATTGATGGTNAAAATAAAGCGAAAAAGCAATAAAAGTAAAAGAAATGCAGATGTTAATAATAAATTAAAATAACATAATTCAGGAGCTCGCCTACGCTTAGCGGAAGAGAAACACAACGAAGATTCTGTTTGCATATACTATACATATATATACATAATGGAAAATCACAGCAGTTGTAGTATTGATGGTCATTAATCTTTTTAAATAAGTACATAAATACTTGTTTGGTACGTTAACCTGATAATTATCACAAATTATCAGGTTTTGACGTTCGCGCAAGGAAAAAACAAGCAGAGTTAGGGGAATCGAGAGCGCAGCGTGAAGATTTTTATCTTTAAGTTTAAAATAACTTCATAGAACTCCAATTGTTTGGGAAGAAACGAAATACTAATTTTCTCACGTTTGCTTAGCAAAGTGCTTAATTAAAAGTGCAGCTAATATAGATCTCACAAGTATTAATTAAATCAAGTTGGACTACCGTGGATATTGAGCACTCACCAGACCAAACCCCATACAGATAAGGTTTAATGATTTCGATAAAGGTGGACTTTAGGCTTTCACAATATGTTCGATAAGATCTCATAGCCGACGTCTAGAANCTCACAAGTATTAATTAAATCAAGTTGGACTACCGTGGATATTGAGCACTTACCAGACCTAACCCCACACAGATAAGGTTTAATGATTTCGATAAAGGTGGACTTTAGGCTTTCACAATATGTTCGATAAGATCTCATAGCCGACGTCTAGAACTCTGATCACGGTCATTGACAATATCCCCTGACGAAGGGTTTCTCGCACCAAAAATCCGAACTCGAATTTGCGTACGTTTAAGTATATACTTTATAGCTATATTAGAATGCACAGGGCGGCGCATATCCCTTGTCTTGCCCGTGGTACGCATTTTTGGTTGGCGGTGATGTCATCTTAGTCTTATTAGTACAGAAACCAGCTGAAAAGAGGCACCCTCCTTTGAAGGCTGCGGGGTGACAAGTAACTAGATCAACGATAACGAAATAACGTCAGTTGACACTATTTCGCATACTGGTGCGTAATAATAAAGTCAATTGACCTTATTACCTTTTCAAAACCGAAATAAAGTTAACACAAATTTGGAAATAAAGTTAATGATGCTATTTGCTAATCTAAGAAAAAAATGGTCTTGCATCGTGCGGTATAGAGTTCTTGAAAATTAAAATTTTCGATCGGAAAACTCTGGTTCTCTTCAGGAGACTTTCAATAATAAT
>NW_016177184.1:0-8673 GCF_001687245.7 Rhagoletis zephyria | reverse complement strand
GATGTCACCACTTCCGGACAAAGCTATGAAGTAGTCAAAGTATGTCTATAGTACGGGGTTCCGTTAATATAACAGCGAAAGAAAATACTTGAATAAATCGTCAGAATGCGCACAATAAAATAAGATATTCCTATATACATTAAGGTGGTCATGAAAAAAAATTCCGAGATAGGGCTCGTGGCAACTTCCAAAATTTTCCCTCTTGCCCAAAGTGTTGCTGTGAGTAAATTTTACGTTTTTAAGTATATACTTAGGGGATGCTCATGAAATGTTTATCTTTTACTCAGAAGTATTTTGTACATATATTACCCAAACAATTTGTTAAGCAACCTAAAAACATTTCAAATTTAAATTAGTTAAAAAATATTATAGACTTCAGTTGGCATGGCGGCAGTAGCCTTCTATGAAAAATCACCAATACTTTTTGTCAGTTTCAAAGGGATTCAATGGCCCATTTCAAAGTCATTGCGCACCCTGTAATGGTTACAGTAGAAAAATGAACGTTGTATAGATATTACAAATACTAAAAGGAAAAACTGAGCGGGTACCCCGGTTTATACGATTAATTTTTTTCCCTCCATACAAAACTTGGACTACTCTATTGTACATACCTAGATATAATTTAAATAAACTATAACAATAAAATCAATCAAATCCTTTGAATTTTACTAAGTAAAGTTGAAAATCTGAGAACCAAAAATTACACTGAAGCTAACAAAGCAAATTTGATAAGAATTTGTTCTAAAATACTTGTTGCTAAATATTTGCGGAATATCACCCAGTTTTTTATGCAAAAATAAACTTAACACTAAAAATAAGATAATTAAATAACAGTATCTGTTTATTGCTTCAGGATTTTCATTGATTTTCGTTGTTTTTATATTTTGGCGAAATAAGACTCTTAGAAAAACAAAATAAAAAATGTGAAATATTTCCGGAATGTCAGTTTTAGATGAAAAAGGATTTTTTATTTAAATAGCTTATTTCCCTTAAAGGTTTCAAATGGCATATATTTCCCATATATGTCGAAGAAAGATTAAACTAAAAGCCTGCCTCCCAAGAAAAACCATGACTTTAAACCTTGAAAAATGTCATGAAGAACGTGGAAAAACTTAAACATTAGTTTGTCTGATAAATGAGTTTTAAATAGATATGCCAATGTTTAAAAAGCATGCATTTAATGTTAAAAATCAGTCCAATGCTTATCGGTTAGTATACTTCTTTCTAACAGTGTCTAAACTATTTATTTATTCCCTTAGCTTAGTTTTGAAAAGTGGCATTCTAGAAAACAGTTTACTGAAATGCAAAAATAAAAAATAATAATAATTTTTGAAGAGCCTGAAAGCAGTTTCGTATTCTGAACAAATTTTCACGTCAGTAAATGATTTCAAAGGATAAATTTATCAATAATAATAATAATAGATTGGCGCTTACACATATGTTTGTGTTTGGCCGAGCCTCTCCTCCGATTTGTGGCGTGCGCCTTGATGTTGTCACACAAATCGGAGGGACCTACAGTTTTACGCCGACTCCAACGGCGATTGTATTTTTATTAGAAGCTGTTTTTCATGGCAGAAACACACTCGGAGGTTTGCCATTGCCTGCCGAGCGACGACTGCTGTTAAGAAAAAACCTTTTTCTATATTTTTTGCGACGTTGCTTTGACCAGGGTTTGATCCCAGGTGTGGATGAGTGAAAGCGCGCACTGCTTACCACTACACCACAGCGGCCGACAAATAAATTTACCAATCTTACAAAAAAATATATAAAAAAAAACCTGCCACCATTGATTGAGGTGCTAAATACTAGATTTCGAACATTTTTGGTAGATTTCTAAATACTACATAGGCGATTCAGAAAAATAAACTATATTCTTTAATTTTTGCTTTTTTTAATTTAAATATGGAAAATGTAACTAAATTCTTCGTTATTTTCAAGATTCTTGGAAAATTTTCAATATCTTCCTGAATGTTTTCGGCACTTTTCGGGATTATTTATGATTTCGGCAATCTCGGGACTTTTATATGTGAAGCAAAAATAATAAGTATGTTTGTACGCGGTACTTAGTTTCGTTCGTTAAGTTCAGACGAAAATTTGGTTAAGTCAATTATCCTTTTATTTGAGCTACCACTTTTTGGTGTTCACACACAATCAGCTGCTCGATTAGCTACAGTGATGGAAAAGTTGGCACAATCGCACCTTGAGTTTGAAAGTACATTCGGTATGAACACACCATTTCCGATACATTTGGAACGTAGTCAAATAAGTTTTCAAGGAAGCAGTTCTTATTTTTATTCACATTTCAACGCATTTTATGGTGTGGGTAACTTATCCAATAACCCCCCTCCCTTTCTAGAAAATGGTGGTCAAACTAACGTAGCTGTAGTTGATTACGCCAGATAGACAGAGAATATGTATTTCTTTTTAAAATGTCTGATCAAAGAACTCAGAGGACATTTTTGACCTATCGAAGAGATGCTTTTTTTAGCCAATTTTTTTTAATGTGAGCCCAGAAGTAGACATGGTATCGAACGGAAAGGATTTCCCCCTATTTTCTTTAACATATAGATACATATAAAAATACATATTTTTTAAGCACATTTAACTACTTTTAGGTAAAAATTTTTCCGCAAATTAAGTACAGCTTAAAAATTCAATTTTCCTTTCCTGGTGGAATATTAGTTGTAAAAAAACGGACCAGAAACAAACAGCTGATTGCTATTTATTCAGGAAAAATACCCCAAAGTCGAAATTAAACATACCCAACAGGGCTGCATTAAAAATCGAGAAAGCTTTGTTAATTGTTCGATTAGCAGTCTGTCTGAACATACTTTAGGTAAAAGTAACTAAATACTTGTTTATTTACACAGTAATTATTCCTATATAAATAAGTACATAAGCACACACATATATGTATATGAGGTATTTAGGATCTGATGGTATGTACTAGGTTATTTATATTTAGTGAATAAAATGTTGGCCCCATTACTGTTCATAAATTTTAGTTTTCTCTTATTTCAAAACAACACACTGTGACATAGATTCCGAAAAGGTATGTGGGGAGCTTTTGAGCTCCAAAAAGCCGAACTAAAAGCTGTTAAATGTAAAAATTATGAAATATATAAGTATGTACATACATATGTGCATACATATGTGCATAAGTACATGCATACGTACGTACGCTTGCACTTAAATACGCATACATACATAAATACATAAATGCACATATACATACTTGACTAAAATGGATGAAACAAGTCGTTTGAGTAAATGACCATTAAAGGCGCGAATTGTAGAAATGATTATTTTTTTACAGAATCAAGAAAATAGTAAATGCCCGGCTTGCCTCGCGGCACCGGCAAAAATGGTGTTGAAAAGCAAGTACAGTTACATGATTCAATAATACAAGGTTAGATAATTATTGACAGCTGCGGTTTGACACTCCCTTACAAAAGGTTGCATTTACGAAGGACGGAGAAAAGGGGAGGAATGAAATCACTTGGTGCGAAAATGGTAGTAGAACAGTACGCAAAGTAGGCAATTAGTAGTGAAATTCCTTTTGTAAATTCTAATGTATTTGCAGGAAATCTGGCTTTTTAAACGGAATGTTGAACGTAATATTGATGTATCTATGTGAAGTACGTAATTTATGTGCTATTCAGCTGTATAAAAACTGCAAAATGACTCGAAATTATAATAAGACTACTATGACATTGATGTAAACATCCAATTTAAAAACAGTTTATGTTTTCATCAGTTAAATATGCTTCATATGCATATACAAATAAACATATTGCACAAACGCTCATACTTCTATTTCACACCAAAGCTACACTGTTTCCATGGAAATGTGCAAAGAAGCAACACGGTTCCACTGCTAAGGGAGCGGTGCGAGAGAGACAACTGTCAGTTTATCGAACCTTGTATTATTGAATCATGGTGCAATTAGTAAAGTTAAACTTCTTAGTTAATGTTAAAACGAGCAGAACCCCCCTCCTTACACATAGGGCAATAATCAGGTTTGTCATGAGTTTCATTTTCCCCGAACCGATTCACTTTTCACTTTTGGTTTCCATGGTTTTACTATGGGCGGATGACAAATTTTCGAGTGAAGATTTTTTTCAGGCGAAACTCAGGATAAAGCAGAATAGCTTTGTGATACCATATAGAATACTAGTCCTTTTCGATGCTATGATCATTTCCGATGTTCTTATTAACACCTGCAAGATCTCTTCAAGCATTTTATTAGTGGTTTGTCCAGCGCGCGTTATCTTGGTCTATGATCTTGCAACTACAACTGTGGTGCTATGCATAAACCTCTAGATTTATGTTATGTAAGCCAACAAAAATCCTTATAAGGAAACTGAAGAGCCCATATGTGCGTTTTCTGTTATAACAGGGCCAACGATCCTTACTTTTTCATAGGCCGAATGACGACAAACAATTCTTCTTGATCTATCCGTGACCCGTTGATGTGTCTGAATCTGATATCTGAATGGTCAGAGTCTTACTGCTGCAATAAGCGAAGGTAGATGCAAGATTACATTTACATTATAGCATTTACATGCGGCCGTGCAACAAAGAGACACTTACACAATTTTGCGCCTTCTTTGTATGCATACTTAACCCGTAACTTCATTTAGCCAGCTAAATGCAAATTCTTATTATATAAACATAGAACCAAAGAAGGCCATAAATACGGGGTCTCTAAATATCTCGACTGCAGCGCCATGTATCGGCATAATTTTTTGTAAAAGTATCTTTTATCATACAAGTAATTCAAATACATTATGAAATGTCTCGATTCCAACGCCACGTAACGGGTTTTGTTGTTTGAAGAGTGGTTTTTGGAGAGGTTTTAGTACGTAAGTGCAGCCCATAAAAATGGGCTTTCAAAGTAACTCGATCCCAGCGCTACCTGGTGGGTGAATTTTTTTTTTTCAAAACTATTTTCTATCGTAAGGTAACATTCCTTCTAAATACCGGCCACAGATACAAATTTCTAAATATCTCGACTCAGCTCTACTTGGCGAGTCAAAAAATAAATATGCTGTTATCAACAATTGACATGCAGTGTTATCCACCAGGGAGGCTCATTAGCCAGTGTCCATTCATATTTGTAAATAGATAGTAATAGGATAAATTTACAAACAATTTTATGTATTATACTGTTGTAAATTATGTACGTAAGTCCAAATTGTAAAACTGGTTTTTATAAAGTTACTTAAGAATGTATGACATAAAATATTCATGAACGAATTTGTGATAAACCGGCTCATGTACAATTTATTTAACCATAACCGAAAGTAATTGCAAGCTTCTGATGCAAAAATGGTAGGGGTCATTTGAATAAGCCGTAGTAAACTTTTGTTTTCCAACACCTTCTTAACTGCGAAAAATGTTAATGACTTTTATACGATTGATTTAAAAAATAAAAGTCGGTCACTGATTTATATTAATGACTTTTAAAAGTAAAAGTCACAGACTGATTTTTATTGATGACTTTTATAAATAAAACTCTTCAATAACTGTTATCTAAGCCATATAATACAAAAATCAAAAATAATTGTTATTTTGGATTTCTAATATAAAAATCAAATATAATTGCTATTTTTTTAAATTTTGCATAAAAATTGCAAATAAAAATTTATTTTCAAATTTGAGTCTCGGTGCAAAACGAAATCGATTGGTATGTTTCACTTAGTTGTAGAACATTTCCTTCATAGCGAATTTTTCCATGACAGTTTTCATCAATAACTGTTATGTTCGGTCCCTGATATATTTGCAAGAATGATAGAATACAAGATTGCGCCTATCAGAGAGGATTTTTGAGAATAACTTTTGTGTGACGTCGCACTGGTGCAATTGCGCGAGAGAAATGCCAAAACGTGAGCAAGAATGGAAGAAGAAGAAAAAATGTTACAAGGAAAACGTAAACAAGTTGCACAAGTGTGACGTCATACAAACAACGATTCAATCAAATTCACTGAAAGAGGAATAGCGGTACCGTGATTGGCGCAACCTCTATTTCTCTCAATCGTGATATATTTGCAACAATGTGGTCTGGACTATATAAATACATACATATGTACATATGTAGTAATAAAGTCAGAAAAAGAGCACTTAACGACTTACGCAAATCAGCGTGTTTATAAATTTCTAAGTAAATTTTGCTAAATTTTTTGCCTAGCCAGAAAAAACACCACATACTATAGTATAAACAAAACCAACGCACCAGCTTCTAAATACATACATACATACAGTATTGTACAGAAAGAAGGCAACAAATGCATGGTCTTATGAAAAATATTCGCGGATAAATTTTTGAAAAAAAAATCGGTAGAGTTTTGCGGAGACCGAAACCAAGGGAAATCAAACCGTGCAAAGTCTGGGCTATCGTCAATTTGTTCCTAGTGATCAAATATATGTGTGGTCTGGCAGTGTTATTATAGAACACAACTGCTTTTCTGTCGGCCAATTCTGGTCGCTCTTTCTTAATTGCTTCGTTTAACGGTTGTCGAGTTATGCACAGTAGAGGACCGAATTGGTCATTTCGTCACGTTGCTGCAATTCATAATGAGCCAATACCATCAAACAATCGACATAAGCTTACCCTGAGCAGGTAACGGGAGGCGGTCGGACGAGTGTGTTCCTGATCGGAATCGATTTGTTTATGGGAGTATCTATACATCATAAAATCGCGTTAACTCCTCTAGATAAGACAACTTCAAGGAATGCCTCCAGATATTAATCGCCCGCGAAGGCAAACATTTGGAGGGCATTATTTTTAGAACCTAACCAATAAAACCCGCAGACATAACTTTTATAAGATACCAATATTTCAAGTCATCGATAATTATTGTTTTGAGACTTACCTACGTGCAATTATAGCCCCTCCACATTTTGACAAGTTTTAACAAATTATTATTTTTTTATAAAAATAGAGTTCATTCTTTAACAACACCAGCAAAAATGCAAGTCTCAAAATTTCTGTAATCTTAAAAAAATAACAATCTTTCGTAAAAATATCGAGCTTTTTTAATTATTGAAGATGATATGGTTTTCTTACATATAAAAATAAATTGTGTGTAATCGTTATATGGAAGCAAATGGGACAAAGAAATTGTAAAAAATCAACCGTAATTTTGTGTCACTGAGGCTACAAAACTGCATACTCAGAATCTTTCTAGGGGATCTAATTAAAAAAGCCCGAAATTTTTACGAAAGCTTGCTGAATTTTTTTATTAATGTTGCACAAAGTTTTAACCTTCAAATTATACGCGTTTTGTTAAAGGATGAACTACATTTTTATAAAAAAAAACTCAAATTAAATAACAAAATAAAATAATATTGATTGATAACTTGTAAAAATGTGGTGCGACTATATATTTTTTTTAATCACTTTATATAAATTTATTCCAAAAGTATTTTCAAAATAATTATGGGTGAGAAAAAAATTGTATGTTTAAAGGGCAGGACATGTTCAGGACCATTTTGAGACTATATACAGATTTCAGGACTTTCTGGGGTCCACTTCGGGATTATTTAGGACTCAATAATAGTTCGGTCCTAGTCCCGAAATAATACTGAACAAGTGCCGTCCTTTAGGACTTAAAAAAATTTCCTCACACATAATCATTAGAAAAAGATTTTTAATATATGAGTTTCAAAATAAAAAACTTTGAAGACTTAAGTGCCAATACGACACTTACGGACACCATGGTGAATACATACCCCAAATATAGGTATTGAAATAATAGTTATTGATGACGTTAAAAAATTTTCTCATTCATAATTTTGTATTTATCAAGAGACTTTTGATGACTTAAAACTCCACCATGAATAATTATTTTTCTGGGTCTCTGGTAAAACCTAAATACATGGACTTTTAAATAAAAATATAGCTCAATATTATTGCGTCATTTCTATAAAATTCGTGTAGTAAATTTTCTTCATTCAAATTGTTTAGAAAAAATATTTTTTCATACAAATTTTTATTTGTTCTCTGTAATATTTTTACTGTGTCACTTACATACGTATATATATACATAAATATCGTTACCTTAATTCACAAAGGCCCTAACCAACCATTTTTTTATTTTACAGGAGAAGCAAACAAACATAATAAAAAAAGTATCAAAAAAAATAGGTAAGGCTCTTAAAAAGGGGCATGTAGCTCCGTTGATTTTGGTACTAATATATTAAAATTTTTATTGAGGGTGTATTTTAATACCTATTACCAAAATTAGTGAAAAACGCAGTTTCGAAAAAAATTGTTGGTTAGGGCTGTTATGAATTATGTATGTATGTTTGTATGTACATATGTATTTCAGAAACCTGGATTTCTACCTAAACTGGCAGCGGAAGGCAAAGGTCTTGCCACTGTACGAATAAGTTTTATGTAGATTAGGGTGGTCCAAAAACGTATGATGGGGGGGGAAAAAGTTAAGTCCGAATTTTAATAATCTCCACTCTAGGATTGTTCTATATCGAAAAAATATGCCTCTGTTTTTTTATGGCGAAATCAAAAAATATTTAGAGGTCGCCCAAAATGCTCCATGTATTTTATATGGAAAAGAACAATTTTTGGTAGAATATTTGTAACCGAAAACTCTGTTTTTCTTCAGGAGACTTCTAATAATACCCAATTGTTTATTTTAAATTTTTTTTATA
>NW_016177181.1:0-8675 GCF_001687245.7 Rhagoletis zephyria | reverse complement strand
GTCGGTCGGTAATTGACGAAGTTTACCAGGTAGCTACCGATTCATCAGTACTGTAGTTGCTCCCCAGTACTGCAGGGAAGCGATCCTTTCGTTTTATTTAGTGCTTCAGAGAGCTTCAGCGAGTGGCGTGGAATGTGGAGTTGCAGAATTGGAATTTTTTTGAGGTGGAATATGTATGCCTTGGCCGAATGTTGTAGTTTTAATTTTTAGAGCTTCGCAAAAACGCTTGTTGCGCAAGAAGAATTAAACAGCTTGCTCGAATAATTGTAAAGCCCTAGTGCCGAGAGGTAAATAAACTTGCAGACTATTAGGAATGCGTTTGATATGTGCTTACTTAACGGATTTTATTGGATTTGGCAATACTTCAATTTATATTCACATCTCTATATTTTACAACTACATAGTTATATACGTGCTCATATGTGTATATTTATGTCTCGCAATTTCATTGACTTCCGTAAATTAAACTCAATATGCGCTATTGTTTACTCTAGAAATTGCTTGTAACCTGAAACTTTAATTGGAAAGTACATAAGCCAAAAGATAGTTAATTTGATATGATACATATATATATTTAGTTATTTAACCAAAACTAGTCGTGTGCATACAAACGTCCTTGTACACACAGTTTTTTTTAGCTAAACTGCAAACAATTCCAAAAGTAAAGGGCTTTTACTATGACATTAATAGCATTTTTTTAAATTAAGTTTAAAATTTTATTTCGTTTGAGTAAATAGGGAAGACTGTTGGCAGAGGAATATAGTGGCTTAGGAATGTATTCACGTTGTACTTTCTTATGGGGTTCTTTCTGTTTCATTCAAATGCGTCCAATTTCATAAGTGTTGCTAGTAAATTTTACTTTTGAGTGTTATTTTGAATTTCCACTAGGCATTGAAATGGCAAAAAATGTATGCCATTTTAAAAATGCCGTGTGGAAATGAACTTAGTCATTTTTTTTGATGTAATGAAACTATTTTTTAATGTCTTACTTTGTCATTTGTAATTTTTGTCATTTGATGCCTTGTGGAAATCCAGCATTATGAACAATCAATGAAATTACGAATCACATCTTTCATTCACACACACACATACACTTAATTATTCCTCAGCAACTTGCTATTGGTTGCATGAACCATACATAGTGTTTTCGATAATTGTATTCGCTTATGAACAACAGCGGGAAGATTAGTTTCCTATCAGCTGGCTTCAGACATTAATTGACAATACCGCCAATAAGCACACAGCAACACTGCTCAGTTTTTCTACAATCTGCGTGCTAACAGAAAACCACTATTGTTTTTTGCATGCCTACTGTGTGCTTAGGTACCAAATATGAATGTCGTCAATGCCTGTCACGAGCGCCTGGGCGTATGAGTAACTAGCACGCATTCATACAGTGTCGGCCACTTGAATAGTGCCGTCTTTTGATGCTAAGTATCCACAGTTTTCCTTTTTTTTGGTTAAATAACCATTATTTTTTTATAAAAAATATTGCTTATTCTATAACAAAAACCATATAGGAGACATTATTTTTCATATCGGACAAATTTGGTGTCACACTTTCGATTGACTTAAAACTTTTTATGGGTTCTATACATGAAATAAGCTAACACGAGTTCGAGGAATTTATTTTTCGCTTTTTCTTTGGAGATATGATCTGTCAAAGTTTGTATTTTTTCGTGATTCTGACTAATCATGTACTCCTTCAAATCGTTGTATCTCGGGTTCTGCCCATCGTAGAAACTACATCTTAACGTCGTTTTAAGGCTAAGGAAACCGGCTTAATACTTCTATATAGAATTAGATGGCCAAGATTGTCCTAAAGCTAACTTAGTTATTAACAGTTTAACTTTTTGAAGTTGATTTGCATATAGATATACACAATAAAACCTAAATTTTTGATCTTTGGTTTTAATATAGCCATGCCCATTTCTAGAATATTCTTTGAATGAAAAAGTTGTGGAACAAATTTTGTTAACGAAGCGATATTCTGCCGAAATCCGCAATAAAATCTGCGTTTTGCAAACTTTAGTCCTACAATTGCCACGCCCATTTTTAGGGGTTTATCGTTTTAAAGAAAAGTCTTGCCGTACAAATATTATACCTGAATAGGTGTTCTATCGGAATCTGCAATAAAATTTAAATTATTGCAAAAACTCGATGTTTGACACCTTACTAAATATATCTCAACATAAGTTTTGGAAAACAAATTAAAAAAATTCTTGATTCTCACAAAATGAACCATCTCGTCATAAAGAAAAATATTTTAAAAAGAGATCTTGAAAAACGCCCATTTTTTTAACCACGTTTTGATATAGAATTAAACAAGGATTACGAAAAAATTCAGACTTTGACAGATCATATCTCCAAAGAAAAAAAGGAGAAAGCAATTCCACGCACACTTGTAAGCTTATTTCATGTATACAACCCACAAAAAAATATTTGAAGCGAATCGGAGCACTGCATCACGTGTGATAACAGCACCAAGAACCTTGACCCCCAAGAGACATGACATAATTTTTTTACGAAATCCGTCCGCCTTAAAAAAGAATGCCTCATATATGTATGTATGCAGTTTTCAAAGTTTACAATAATTAAACAAATATTCATCAAAATTAGAAACATAAGAAAAAACTTTTTTCGAAGTACTTAATTGTATAGACTGTTGAATTCTAAAATAATAAAGTGCATATTTCAAGGGGCTAAAATTTACCGCTGATTTTTGATAATATATGAAAGATATCGCGCAGCATCTTCATCAAAAAAAATCTCAAAAACAAATGGTACCTTGAAAAATTTCCTCGTATAGTTTTCTATAAAGCTTAAAGTCGGACTTGCAAGCTTTTTGTTATAGAACATGCTATATTCTTTTTTTAAATATTAAATAAATAACTGTCAAGGGAGGGCGCTATTCAAATGGCAGGCACTGCATGCTAAGTTAAAACAAAAGCTACGCCTAGTGATAAAGCACTTAAAGAAAAAAAAAAAAATTGGAATAGAAACAGCGTGTATGCCACGCAAAAATTCCCAGACCCATCATAGCCCTACACACTCTTCATTCTTAGCTTATAGTAGAATAGTCCGTTGGACATGCATACATAAACAAGCGTACGGCAAATTGGCGTTTATAAACTTCAGTCAAGTTTTCATCATAAGCTGATATTTGTCTCAATTTGTGAAACTTTCCACAGGAAAGCTAATCTTGTTAGAGTCGTTCAAGTTTTTAAACAATTTTCAAGTTTTTTTTTGGGTTTTGCCGAGAAGAAGTGCCGAATCATAAGCACTAAATAACAGTTATCATATAACGGTATGCTAAGGTATTCATAAACTTGTCACGTATTCGCACCTTGCAAAATTCGTTTTTGTTTTCTTTTATCAAGTGAGCATAGCTATTTCTCAGGGTGGAATCGCCAACGAACGGAGACAAATTTCTAAGGTTTAAGGCTAAAAACTAGCTGGTGTAGTGGGGGAAAGACTCGAAATGTTAGTGTTGTTAGTTTGTATGTTTTTTTGTTTGCTCATTTTAATAATAAGCAATAATAGGTATTCCCTCATAGAAATGTAGTATGATAGGCATTTTAGTTATTGAAACACAAGTGGGTGTGTAATACATATACTGCAGTTTTGACGATGGCCCGTCGACATTATTTCCATCACTGCTTTCTTAAATGCTGGCTAAAGTGAGCTTGGCAGGTACATATGTAGGCGTATAGGTGCGCTCCCTTTCAACGTAATATGGGGGTAACCAGAATAACTAAACCTAATCTATACATATGCACAGGAAAAAATAAGAAAAATAATGTATAAGAACACTCACAAAAAATTCATTAATATTTGTGAGGCATTATTTTTGAAACTGATCCATTTGCTGTGCCGTTTTTGGATATCCTAGCGCAACTTAATTTCTTAACATTTTCCTTTGTAACTGCACGTGTATATCTGCTATGGGCGCTCGCATACGAAACATCGTAAGAGATACATCGCAAATGTAGACTGTTCATTGCAGAAAGTATACGACATAAAGTAAGAAATATCTTATACCATTTATCGGATACCTAACTATGGGTTTAGCAACTAATTTCTCATATTTGCTTTGATTTCGAGTAGGAAAGAAGTGCTGTTATTCGGAGAAACGTTGTTCAGGCACAATCAAGCAAAAAAATACAATTTTCGCAACATTTATAAAAAACTTACAACAAATTCGAACTGAAATGGTATATGATCAAATGCCCACGTACAAAAATTTCTCTGCGATAAGATTTCGCATGCGAGAAATCGAAAGTTCTTATGCAAGCGCCCAAAACAAGTATTGACATGCAGTAAGGATTCCCTTTGAAATATAAGCAAGCGAAATTCCAACAACAAAAGGAGGATTTTTTTGTATATAGCTTCCCTAAGCTTTGAGCGTTTGTCACGGAGGAATATTTACTAGAATTAGATACTTTCCGCTTCACATGATTTCTAGTTTCATGCAGCCCTCATGATTCCTTCTACATAGCAGCTGTAAAGTTTAACATTAAAGGAATTTCCGTCACTTTAACAAAGTATGTCACCTGTGGAATGTTGCTTGCTTAAAAATTGTCTTGTATTTACTACATGATTAAGGTTTTGATGTCACCACTTTATACTAGTGTATGCAGGGCTGCCAACTTGGCTCAAATCATACCATATTTGCCCCTATTGGCCCAAAAATGGCTCTTTTTTTATTATTAATTAATCACAATGGTTTTTACCCTCCATTTCCGCCCAACCGACACGAGGGGCGCAGTCCGCATGACGTACGGAACCTTTTTTTTTTGGTGCTGAGTCGTGGAAACAGGAGTTTGTTAAGTGTAGAGATCTAAAACTATTCAGCTACAGAATCAAATTCAGCAGCTGATTAGATATGGTAAAGATGGTATTTCAATTACTGAGAGTGGAAATAATAGTAAATATAGCAAACATCGAGTTCGATATGTCAAACGTGCTGGAATGAGAGTTAAAACCTTGACATAAACAATGGAATGATTCGTTTAGTTCAAAATTAGTTTTGCATAGCTTCAAAAATAGAGGTCGAAAGTGTCTTGGCACTCGAGAGGGAACATTAAAATTTACCTCAGCCAGAAGGGACGGGTTATTAATCAAGCTTGTCATTAATTTTACGATAAACGCAGTTCTCTGCGACTTGCGAGTGTAGGCAACTTTATGATCTTTAGACGACTAGTGTAAGGGGGGATATTGTAGTCCGAAACCAAATTAAAATCTTTTTGTAATTACTAGTCCTTATAACGTTACATATACCTGTAAAATGCTTCAAAAAAATGTCTCTAGAAGTGTGTAAAAACCCTGATTTACTACTTTTTATGATACTCCTTATTGTAGTCAGAATATTTCGAAGGTTGATTCTCTTTGCTCTTACTTTATTCACTCAGTTTTGAGAATATTCGACTAAAAATTTGCACACGGTTATATTCTAATATTACCTTCTTCTTCTTCTTTTTTGGCGCTGTAGCCGCCAAAGCGATTTTGGCCGAGTTCAGCAAAGCACGCCAGTCGTTTCACCTCAACTGACGCCAATTGGAAACGCCAAGTGAAGCCAAGTCCTTCTCCACCTGATCTTTCCACCGCAGTCCTCTGCTACCACCAGCGGTTTCCGGGTTGAATACTTTCAGAGCTGGAGCGTCGGTGTCCATTCGAACGACATGACCAAGCCAGCGAAGCCGCTGTTCTTTAATTCGCTGCACTATGTCCATATCGTTGTAAAGCTCATACAGCTCATCGTTCCATCGTCTGCGGTACTCGCCGTCGCCAACGCGTAAAGGACCGTAAATCTTCCGCAAAATNCAGTCCAAAGGGGCACTTGTTGGCAGGAGTGATTCTGCGTTGGACTTCAATGCTGACATTATTATCGGCTTATGCCGACGACATCGACATCATCGGTTAATATTACCTTCACTATGTCTTAAAATCATAGAAGTCGGTTAACTATAACATCTAGCTCCCATACAACTTATTGTTCAGAGACGTTGTTTCCCGTTATAACTCCTCCAATTAAGCAGTTGAAAATTTAGTATAGGATCACTTTAACATATAGCACGCACACAATTATTATTCAGATATGAAGCGCAAAAACATATATCTGAGTAATCAACGATAATTTTAAGGAATTATTAAGGTAATATTAAAAAGCCGTTGTGTGCAAAATTTTAGTAAAAAAAATTCAAAACTTAGGGAGTTATTTATAAAATAGCTAAAATTTAATCAAATTTTCAAGTATGGTTATCTCGAAAACCGTAGCCAATATGGTAAATATCAGTATGCGAAATAATCATACCTATAAAATGCATATTTCATGTTGGAGTTGGAGCGAAGCCAGCTTAACTAACTTTTAGTGACAAACTAAAGGCATTATCAAATTGGACTTCTGCTGAATGTGGTCGGCCATAGAATTTGATTGGAATAAATTTCTCGGAAGTCTTTGAAACCTTATAGTCTTTCTCCGTCATCGTCATATTTCGATGCCATACTCCAAAATGGTAAGCGCGATTTCATTCTGGAAATACCTGTACTAAAAATGTTCTTCGCTCTGATTAAGCAATCACACAGGACCAGCATGTAAGCGGTCAAATGATTGCTCACTTGCAACGCTGGCGGGTGAACCGCTCAAATATTTGCGGGCTACATCTATCAATTAGTCGTTTTTAGTATAGTATAGTTTTCCACCAATCGAGAGGATTTTCACAGAGATGAGCTCGATTTTCTTTAAGATAGGCCTTCAATTGAGCTTTGATGTCAAATTTTTTAGTGTCGCCATATTCTACAGCCGATACATTTGATGCGAATCATTCGCATAACGAATGCGAATGCAAATATTCGCAACATCCCTGGTGCGTATTGATATTATTACAGAATTTTCCGTCGCCTCTGGAAAGCGAATGGTTTTTTATGAGAGGTAGATGGGACGTACCAGTGCCTGCCGAGGGATGACCGCGGTTAGAAAAAACTTGTCTAAATTAGATACTTTTTGGAATGGGGACTTCAAATTACTGCATACAAAAATAAATGTAGTTCTCTCATACCTAACGGATAAATGGTGAGAAATTTATCAAAATAATTTCTCTCTGTGAATCGCTTTTAAAACAAAAAAAAGTCTAACTATTTTTGCAGCGAACGATTACTGGTAATGAAAAATAGATGGTAGTGACGTGTGAAAACTGTCATAGTTATACAGGGTGGCCAAGGCCCTTAGACCCTGTGTGCAATCACAGGCTTCCGGCTTCACCTGTTAAGGAGTACTTTCATTGGTCCGTGCGGTTTGCATCTGAAATTTTTGTACTTCCTTTGTACCTTTTTCCACCGTAGGAAATTTTGCGGAACCAATTGGCATTTTTTTATAACTCGGTAGTCGCGTTTAAGGGCAAAGAAATAAAAAGGGTAAATATACCTCACAAGTCTAAATCGGAAAAGTTAAAAAACAGCATCGAAAATCTCATTATTACGATTCCGTTGAAATGTTTTTTAAATATTGTTAAGCTTAAACTGTTTTGTCATCTGAGAGAATTTTTTCAAAAAATCCTTTAAAAAAACTCCATTTTTGGGTATATTTTCAAATCGGTCCAGACCACGTAAATCTTGACATTTCTGCGAAATATTTTGGTGCAAATCTTAAAATATAATAGATTTTATAATTCCAAAGGAAACACAGTACCGGTTTTTTTTTGTATTGGAAGTGATGCAGTCTAAGGTACATATAAATGCTATATTTTTATATGATCATATTCTTACATGCATATCTTTACTTTAATTCACAAAGGTCTTAAGCAACAATATAACGAGAAAATCAAAAACAGTTAGGGCTTTTTAAAAAGTGGCATATACTCCGCAGTTTTTGGTACTAACACTTTAAATTTCTTAGTGAATATTTATTGTAATGTATCCTACCAAAATATGTGAAAATGCAGTTTCAAAAAGAAATGTTGCTTAGGGCCTTTGTGAATTTTTTAAGAACAGACAAAATTTTATTTCTGCCATACCTAAACAAAAGCGTTGGGCGGAGCGTTTTCTGACGCCTAAGTGTTATACCTAAACAAAAAGCGGCAACGCCGTTTCGCCGTTTTCTGCGGCCAACTTCACTTCCTTACGCCCTGTCAAAATAGGATTTTCCAACCGCTCAGCATTGAAGCCGCGTTGTTTCGGTATTATTTGCGGTGTTCACATGAGGCGATTTTACAGGCAACCTCTAGTTGAAAGCAACAATCTTCTGGTGTGAACGGCCTTTGAACTAATCGCTTCCTAGTTGGGGTGCAGCCAAGTTTTGATTCAACCAATTGCCTCCAAAAATGCCTGGAAGATCGCCTCAGTGAATATACGGGCTTCATAGAAATTGTATGGGCATGAGAAATTTTGACAGCCGACAACGCTGCCGCTTTTGTTTAGGTATGGCGGTTTCTCTCACTCAACACATTTGAAAATGGATCAAAAGTGCTCCTGGCACACTGGCCGTTTACAAGCTAAGCAAATTTTTCGGTAGTTCCGTCACTTGCTTGAAAAGATGACACTTTACTTTGAATGCACTTTTTCCCAATAACTTTTAATAAAAACTGCCAAAATAATCAGTTGTTACTGTTGTCAGATAACTAGCATAGATCATATTTTGTAGCATAGTCACTTTAGTGACAGCGTCGGCTAAATTTAGT
>NW_016177180.1:0-8676 GCF_001687245.7 Rhagoletis zephyria | reverse complement strand
TACGCAAATAAATGCAGTTTACACGAAAGCGGGTGATATAAAAGCGGATTGTATTAGATTTTAAAAGCGGTTTATTCAATTATACAGCGGGTTACAACGATAGATAAAAAGCGAATATTAACTAATGACATTTTCCTTTTCTACTATTTACATTCCATTTTCCCTTATTCCATTGGAATAACAAAGCAAAATAGAGTTGCCATATGGGCACGAACATACCGGCCGCCTTGAACGACTGGGATAAGTTCGAAATTAAATTCAAGTTTCAAAATTGCATAAGTATCTATCAAGATCGTACAAATATTACAAAGTAAATATATCATTTTGCGTTGGCAAAAGCGTCAGTTTCGCAATAGGCCGCACCAATTCTCCGTCCGACGTCTTCAGCTTTACTACGCGTACCAGTCCATCCGCACCCGGATGACACTGAGTTACACGCCCAAGTCGCCATTTAGTGGGTGGGCTATTCGAATCGTGAATGATAACAACGTCATCTTCTTTCAGGTTCGAGGAGGGGCGAAACCATTTAACTCGTTGTTGTAGGTTGACGACATATTCGTTTCGCCAACGTGACCAAAAATGTTGCCGCATTGCACTAATGGCTTGCCATCGTTGATGTAACGTCCCTGAGAAATTTTCGGTGTCAGGTTCAGGCAGCGCCTTGATTGGCTCACCAATCAAGAAATGACCAGGAGTGAGGATTCCCAAATCATCAGCACTAGCAGAGTGCCAATAGAGCGGTCGCGAGTTAACACAAGCTTCCACCTCCGTTAAAAGCGTAGCAAGTTCTTCGTATGTTAATAAAGAGCTACCGAGAGCACGCTTTAAGTGGTATTTTACTCGCTTCACCCCTGCCTCCCAATAACCACCCATATGTGGTGGGCTTGGCGGATTAAAGTGCCATGTTATTTGCATGTTCGCCAAATACGAGGTAAGCTTTTCATCTCTCACGCAACGGCAGTAGGCGGCGTATAACTCTCTTTCGGCACCAACGAAATTAGTGCCGTTGTCCGAGTATACATGCTGACAATAACCTCTTCTGTTTACAAATCTAGAGAGAGCGGCGACAAACGCAGGTGAAGAGAGATCTCCAACGAGCTCGAGGTGCATTGCACCAGTACTCATGCATATGAAACTGCATATATACGCCTTGCATGATTTGGCTCCTCTGCCTCGTGAAAACTTTATAAAATAGGGTCCCGCAAAGTCGACGGCGCTGTGCAGGAAACATCGAGAACTCGTAAGGCGGCTGCTTGGTAGATCCGACATTACTTGACCCAACGGTCGGCGGTTAATGCGTTTACATTTTACACATTTGTGGTAGATTGCGCGAACAAGATTACGAGAACCCAGAACCCAAAAGCGACGTTGTAGAACTGTTTGCATGATTTGCGGGCCGGCGTGAAGCGTACTGCGGTGAATATCGGATATTATGAGTTTCGCCAGCGACGAGTTCTTCGGTAAGATTATCGGGTGATTGACGTCGGTGGAGACAGAAGCTCGTTTTATTCGTCCGCCAACACGGAGAATGCCATCAACATCCAAAAATGGTTGAAGGCGGATTAGACGACTTCGTAATGGTATTTGTTTAGTTAACCTGCAACAAGTAATTTCCTTTGGAAAAGCGTTAGTTTGGATATACTTTACCAGTGCATTTTCAGCGTGGAGAATTTCACTGCTGGTGAGGGCGCCAGTAGTGCGTTGACTGCTAATTGTTCTTAAGTTGTTGACGAAACGTAGAGCATAGGCTGTAATTCTCTTGAGTTTAATATACGAATGATACCTTGACAATAGTTCCCAATCTTCTGCAGTTTGGGTGAGGTGTGATGCGGATTTGGTCGCTCGTAATTCGGAACTTATGTTCGAGTTACGCCTTGTCAGCAACTCCAAATCTTCTGTTGCTTGATGCTGCCACTGATCGTCATTTTCAGCTAACCAACTTGGCCCTTGCCACCAAAGATAATGGGCGAGTAGATTCGACGGAGCCAAGCCTCTAGACGCGCAGTCAGCTGGATTGTGCTCTGAGCGGACGTGTCTCCAGCACTCAGGAGCTAGAACTTCTTGTACTGCGGCTACGCGATTCGCAACGAAGACTGACCATCGACTTGGGTGACTCTGTAACCAAGCTAGCGTTATAGTTGAGTCGGTCCACGCGTATAAATTTTTCATATTGCAACCGAAACTCAACTGAACCTGCTTGACAAGCTTGGCGCCTAAATGCGCTGCGCACAATTCCAGACGTGGGAGAGTAGTACTTTTTAAAGGTGCGACCTTCGCGCGCGCGGCGACTGGAACGACCTTAAAAGTTCCATCGGGTAGTTGCGTGCGGCAGTAGAGTACCGCAGCGTAGGCACGTTGAGATGCATCCGTGAAAACGTGGTATTTAGCATGCTCGACAATTTCACTGGTACCAATCCAACGATTTAGCTTAAGAGCCGTGAGTTTAGGTAGTTGCTGACGGTGAGAGAGCCACTCTTCAGCGACATCGGCGGGCACCGGTTCATCCCAATCAACGTCCGCTCGCCAGATTCGCTGGAGCCAAATTTTCGAGAGTATAGTGCACGGCGCGATTAGCCCGAGTGGGTCGAAAACTTTACTCGAATCTGAGAGAAAAACTCTTTTCGTGAGAATTGCAGGCAGTGGGGTCAAATCCACTGCAATCGATAAACAATCGTCGCTTGTGTTCCAAATGATTCCTAGGGTGCGTACTTCATCGCCGTCAGCTAACAGATGTGAAATTTGCTTTGACGCATGCGGTATTTTTTCCCTAAGCTCGTCGCAATTTGTAGCCCACTTCCGTAATTCGAAGCCAGCGTTAGACAGAACTATGGTAACGTCATTTCGTAGCTTCATAAGGTTGTCGACAGAAAATGAGCCTGTGAGAAGATCATCCATGTAGAAGTCGCGCATGATGACAACAGTTGCTTCTTTGTGCGTTTCGATGGCATCCAAAGCGGATTGGTGCAGAGATCGTACGGCCAAGTGAGAAGCTGCGGCGACGCCGTAGGTTACGCGAAGCATGCGATAGTCCCGGATAGGTTCGGTTGGGTCGTCACGCCAAACTATGCGTTGGTAGTCCACATCTTGTTCTGCCACGTATACCTGTCGATACATTTTTTCGACATCGGCCATTATTGCGTAACGATGAGTCCGGAACCGCGCCATTATAGAAAACAGATCCTCTTGTAATTGCGGGCCTATCATTAGTGCATCGTTGAGCGAGAAACCGGATGTGGTTTTACATGAGGCGTTGAACACCAATCGGACTTTTGTAATAATACGCTTTTTCGCTTTTGTACGCAACAACCCTATTTTTTAGTGAAACTTGCATCAAAATAATTTTTTGTTAGAGGAAGCTCATTAAATTTGCGAAAATTTTTGGTAGTAAAAATATTAGATTTTTATATCCATAAGTTTATCATTATTTGAAGATGTGGTTGTTCATTAAGTGTACTTTAGTAATTAAAATAGGGCACAAAAAATGAAAAAAATTGATAAATAAAAATAATTTGTGGTCTGTGCATTGCATCGTTAATTGGGTTTTGTGTAGTTATGGTATATTTTTTTTTTTTTAATTTTAATGGTTTTTATTAAAACATTTTTATTTTAGTTTTGAGCTACCCTAATTTTTTATTGTTATTTTATTTTTAAAATTTGCTTAAAAATTATTTTACAACGAAAGCGTAAAAAGGATTTTATAAATTTGCGGAAATTGTTTAATGCTTTTTTATAAATTTGAAAAAGTTAGTTGCTGAATTGTTCCCTTAGCATAGCATAACTAAACTTTTTTAATATGGTTTAAGTAATTCTCCTTCTTGTTTGGCGCTGAAGAACGCCTCCCTCTCTTCCTCTCCTTCACCAGCGGGTTTCGAGTTGAATACTTTCCGGGCTGGAGCGACTGTTTCCATTCGAATAACATGACTATGAGTTAGATGGCGAACAGAATAGCCAAGAAAACAGTGAGGATATGGCTCAATCGGAACTGAGCCCTATGGGGCAAGAGGTTCTAATGCGATTAAGGAACAGATCAACAATTACAGATTCTGACTTCTCATCAATCTTCCAAATAATACACCCAGGTATTCTAGAAGACTGGAGGGCCGCTGGCAGAAACTGGGCATTTGATCAAAGAATCTCTACCGCTTTTGCGACTAGGCCAAAGAGAGGCGGGTGCTGAACGCACGTCTAATGTAATCTCAGTACGAGCACTTCAACTCCCTGAGCTAATGAAATTTTGGATGGCCTTTGGGCCGAATATGTAGACCCCTAGGTGGCAGTTACACCACACTTTAATGGCAGTTACGAAAGCTACGGTGGTGCGCGATTAAGTGCTCCAGGTAGATCCAGGTACTTCATACGGTCATACACATATGTAATACTCCTATATTGGCAGTAAATGCTGGTACCGTCCGAAAACATAACAGTGCAGATATATAAATAAACAAGTACAAATACACGTATACATACGTTTTTAAATGAACATGTACACAATACATACACAAAAACGGTACTAGACTGTCTCGTTTTGATTCCGGAATGCTTACACATTGAGAAGTTAGCTTACTGCCAATATAGATGTATTACATATATGCATAAGGTATACCTTGGTTACCACTAAATAACATTAAAAGTAAATTAAACAATAAAGAAAACCAGAACAAAAAGAAAAAAATAAAAAAAAAATTTCCATAAATCTTCCATGAAAAACCATTAGCACAGTCGAAAAAAGTCCAGGGCCATAGCGAATAAGCAATGTATACCGCTAACAAATGATATTTTTGTTAATAAATTTTTTTGCCGGTAATGTAAATCTCATTCACTATTTACGAAAACGAATGTTGCCAAAAAGGCTAGCTCGCTGCGAACAGACGTTGTTGGCCTTAAGCGCTGACTTTTTAATAATTTTTATTTTTATTTTTATTTTTTTGAAAAGAAATGATCACTTATAATAAATGATGAATGAACGATTTACGAAATACATATGAAGTCGAAAAAAATCGACAAAGGCACACAACTGCATGGGTAAACTTTCTTTCTATTTTTGAACTGCGGGTATTACGAATTATAAAGAGAATGTGGCAAAAAGTGGAAGGAAAAGATTGAAGGCAATATAACTACGTACTTGTTACTAAAACTAGTGACCGCGATATAAAAAACTAATTATAACCTAAATTGTTTGAAATTTGGAAATTGAGTGAAAATTATAAGTCAATTTTACAATACATACTAGTTGCATATTTGTTGGTGAACATGTCTTTTTTTTATTTTTTTTTTATAAAATTGGTGTTATGTGCTTTTGTCTACGTACATATTCCCTTTTATATTGCTATCGCCTTTCGGCTGCACCAAATACCACAGCATAGCTAATTGCTTCGTCGATTGCTTGCCTATCTGCCTGATTGGCTGTCCAAGCATGGAGCGCTGTGTGTCTGCGTTTCAGTGCCGTTTTTTTTTTGCTGCTGGCCCTAATTCTCTTGCAAGTGCATTAGTGCAGCCATAAAAATAAAGCAAAAATAATAAAAATTTACATATAAAGCAAAAATAAATATTAAAATTAAGAAAAAATGTAAACGAAATCGAGAGCAAAATGTTTTACATTATTCGAAGAAAAATGGCTTTAAACAAATTAATGCGCTACAATTACTGTGAAGGTAATATTAGCAATTAAAAAATTTTTGGTAAAAAAACACGAAACATAAAAAACAAGCTGCGAAATAAATTGGAAAAATATGGAGTTAATTTTTAAAAAAGTTTCGAAGTTAATTAAGGTTACTTAAATTTGCATAAAATTGTAAAACAATAACGGGATTGGCGGCACGTGATTTTCGGGAAGAAACATATTTTCGAAACTTCACTAAAATTTGTATTTTCATTAATATTAGTGTCTGAAAATATTACAAAATTATGGCATTGAGATTGGGAGAATTTTCGGGATCGAATTCGAGACCGAATATTTCATAGCCATCTACTTTCAAAGTTTCAATTGCATTGATTTAGTATCGGAATCATATAATTTAGAATCATAAATTCTTTGTGAATAATAAAATCGTGATCGGGGGTGATTATCGGGATTGAACACTTTATCTAAATCTACCTTGAAGAATATTTGCAGTTTTGAATACTACGCTTTTGAAAATCAAAATTAGAAGTATAATATGTTTGTGAATTGTGCAATTGAGATAACTATCGGGATCGAATATTTAATTTAAACAAACTCTGAAAATTGTGCTTCTGATTACTGCCAGAAGATCCAATATTTTAGCGCTTATAGGGATCAGCTGTCGGCATCGGATTTGAATAAAAAACATGACCCTACTAAAGAATCAAATGTCAAAAAATTGTTCGGGATTATCGGAATTAGGATTTTCGGGAGACCCATATCAGTTTGGGGATCACATTTCCATTTTCGTTTTTTCAAAATCTACCTATGGAAATGGAATTCAAATGAATATTTTGAAGGACAAGGCGCTGACACTGAAACAGCAACCTTAATTGCCAGGGAAAAAAGTAGCTAAATAATGTTTGTACTATCACTAAACATTTGATGCAATGAAAATATAAGGCTGCAGCATAAGACTGCATGCAACCCAGAAGAGTTCAGTGAACTGCCAACAATGCTCCTGCTGCTGCTTCGCTGCCCGCCATGCATCCAAACATATGTACATACATACCTGCCACCACATTTACATACAGTGACTGGAATTTTGATCGCTGTTTTTGTTGTTGTTGGCATTTTTCTTGTTTGTTACCAACAACATTAATGACTGCAAGTGCTCACTCTTCGCTGCCTAATTAACACACTTGGCCAATGACGTTTGACGTGGCCGAAACACGAGGCAGGCGTCGCGCCGTGATGCTATGCTTTTCGCCAATAGCCCCCAGTAGCTCGATGCAAACGTAAGGCATGTGTATGCCACTTACATACATTTCTTCATACGAGTATTTATATGCCCAGGTACAAACAAATAAAATCGATGAGATATTTGGTCAATTATTTCGCTCCAAATACTCGACTATTTTGCATTGGCAGCCAACACATACAACAATTCATACATAAATACATACATATGCACTCGTATGTATGCCTGCGTTATCTGCACAGCAAGTGATGGATGGTGGCTTACTGAACGGACACTGGTATTTCAGCGAGTGAGAAATATGCGCTCTGAAAACAAAATGGTGAAATTTGCCTATAATCAAATAGGTGAAATATTGGCAGTAAATTAAACAACAAAAAAACCGAAATAAAACCTAAGCAAAATTTGCAAACACTTAAAAATTTACCCAAGCAAAGCTGTAATGAAAATTTAATTTACCAAAAATATTTGCTCTGGTATCGTCTCTTACCATGCTATCATAAATTTGTATTTATTTCAACCAAAATGCGGTAAAAAAGTAAGCAGGCGTTGGCAAGCTAATTATAATGTTTTATTTTTTTGTCTTGTTTTTCCTTTGCAATTTTTTCTTCTGCTATGCTACTTCAAATATTTTCCATCACTTGTTGCATGTGGTAAATTAAGTTTTTAACACAACTTTGGTATGCAAATGTTATGCTCCATTTGCTTTCAATTTGCCGTTGTAATTAAGATAGTAAAGTGAAATATTTGCGCTGCACACTGCAAATATTTGCAACGACCTGCTGTAATTATATTTGATGTTTGTAAATTTGTAACATAATGTATGCATTAAATGCTAATAAGTTTATTCAATATGGGAATTGATTTGTTTGCATAAAAAAGTTTGAAAATATTTGTAAATAGAAACCGGTTCAAATGGATCCAAATAGAGTCCCACGAGTCCGATGATGCCACCTGATGCAAAGCGTAATAAAGAGCTGAACCTGATATGCGACATTTTTGAAACTGCTAAGCTATGCAAAAATCTCCTTTTAAATTACAGGCCCGCCTAAAAATAGGCAACTTTAAAATTCTAACTTTTTTTAACGGGTTTACATTTTCGGCTTTCATTTTGCATGATGAAGGAACCTCAACAGTGAGATGCTGCAACATGAAAATCTAAGATATGTCAGAGGATCACTGCAAGTTTCGCTTTTCATTAAAGTTACGTACGAGTTGCAAATATATTTAGTAAATCATCAAACCCATACATAGTGACTGCACCTATAGATTTATGTAAAGGTCAGTGGCTGCCTTTAGCACAAAAAATAAATAAAAAGCATACAAAAAACTTATAAAAAGAAATAATNTGAAAATATACAAACTCAGCGTACATATGTTCATACTCGTACATACATACATACATATGTACATATGTATGTATAGTCCATGTTGCCAGCATATTTACCTGTTGCCTTCAACTAAGCCACAGCAGACAACTGTCGCGAGTATGTGGCTGTAACGCAGCAATGTTAATGATGGGGTCCAGAGTGGTTGCTTCTGTTATTGTTGTTTCTGTTTTTTTTCTTTGCTCTTACTGAACGTGCTGCTGCGCTTACCGTTGTCGATAAAGACGTGAATACGCAAGCAGCACGTATGCATGTAGCTCATAGAGTTGTTGGCGACCCATGCGACTGGCGTATAGTGAAAATTGGTTAGATCAGGCAGATACCATATAAAGGAGATGCTAAAGAAACAAGCTTACTTCCATAAGTACCTACATAAATATGTATACATACATACATATAATGCTATGCACATAACTACATCCAGTAACTCA
>NW_016177179.1:3260-8678 GCF_001687245.7 Rhagoletis zephyria | reverse complement strand
CTACCAACCAAACTACCAAAGGATAATGAGCCTACCAATTTTGGCCCAATTGGACCAAAACGGCAACGCTGACGTACGTATAAAAAAAATAAAAAATGCGGCCCAAAACAGCCAAGTTTGCTACGTGGTGCTCTTTTAACAGTGCTATAGCAACAAAAACTAAATCGAAACCGAGAATAAATAAAAGAATTTTGCTGGTTTTTATGCGCGACTGTCTTGGCATAAAAAACCCAATTATGTTATTTAATATAGCCTTTACAGCAAAATCAGTAAAATGTTATCATATATTACAATAAAACCAACAACGTTCTTCAAATGCGTAAAAATCAAAAATTGCTTAAATACATACATATGTTTATACCTGCTAACCATTAGGAGTTTATATCTCATACTAAATAATGTCCTTTAAAACCTCATCATAGCGTCAGTAAAATGAACTATGTAAGTTGAATATAGGCAATTGATTAAGTCTTTTAAACACGCACCTGGAAATGAATGCCTCATCTTCTACTTCTTTTCCAGAAAGATATGCGTGATACAAAACCTGTAGCGTAATTGCCTCTCACCCAAAATCGGTTGTCTTCGTTTAACTTAGAGTCGACTTTATTTGGTCTACGAATATGCCCCAATAGTTTTAGAGTCAAATGAAAATGCATTTCCCCATGCATATGTATGTACATATGTACTCCATTAATTTATAACGTTTTTACATGCATACATATATATGAATGTACATAAGTGNAAATCAGTAAAATGTTATCATATATTACAATAAAACCAACAACGTTCTTCAAATGCGTAAAAATCAAAAATTGCTTAAATACATACATATGTTTATACCTGCTAACCATTAGGAGTTTATATCTCATACTAAATAATGTCCTTTAAAACCTCATCATAGCGTCAGTAAAATGAACTATGTAAGTTGAATATAGGCAATTGATTAAGTCTTTTAAACACGCACCTGGAAATGAATGCCTCATCTTCTACTTCTTTTCCAGAAAGATATGCGTGATACAAAACCTGTAGCGTAATTGCCTCTCACCCAAAATCGGTTGTCTTCGTTTAACTTAGAGTCGACTTTATTTGGTCTACGAATATGCCCCAATAGTTTTAGAGTCAAATGAAAATGCATTTCCCCATGCATATGTATGTACATATGTACTCCATTAATTTATAACGTTTTTACATGCATACATATATATGAATGTACATAAGTGCATATTACTGCCAAAATGCTACGCACATACGTAGAAATGTACATATATAGTTACAACTCACGGCAGCATACATACATATACACATAATTACACGTATACTCAAATACAACAATAACTATTTCATTCCTAAACGCATTCGCATATTTCTCAAGGTCATGATCATTCATTCATAAATACTACAGCAGCATATCCCCCCGCAAATTCATCACTATCAAGCGCAACTTTGTCAATCCGACACTAAAATTCTAAAATCTTAAAATGAAGAATTCTCGGCCATCCAAGTGAAAAGTGGCACATATTTCCCTATATCCAGTAAAATAATTTATCTCGAATTTTGGTAATTTTTGGAAATTTTTGACAAAACACTCAATTTCTCTGTTAACTTCCAATATTTCAACCACTAACTAGTATTTTAAGGTGTAATTTTAATAAACATCAAATAAAAATGTACGTTTTCTGCAGGAAAATACATTAATTTTTTTAATAAAATCAAAACTTCTAAAATCACAAACATATGTGGTTTTATCGGAAGTTCACAAATGTAACGTGGCAACTTAGCTCGTTTTCACATTTTTCGGTCCGAAATTGTAAAATTTTTGTCCATGACGCGCCACGATTTTTGTACAGGTGGGTCAATGTGCCTTGAACACCATTTGTATAAATGCAAAGAAATGATTTTATTTATTTTTTAATTTTAAAAATTTCTATACTTCAAAGCGTTTATAAATATATATTTATATATATCCACAGTTTATTTTAAATTTTATTCATTCGTAACCAAATTTCCAGTACCATAAAATATTTTACACATTATAGTACAATCAATGCGATGTCCAAGTTAGTGCTACTCCACTGTACATGTGTATATGTATGTATGCATGTATGCGTGTAAAAATGTCAATTCGAGTTTGTGTTTAACCCATTTTGGCAGACATAGTTTTTTCAGTTGCAGCTGTTAATAACACACTATTTTACAACGCTTTTTATGTTTAATCTTCATGAAAGTTACATGTTCGTCAAGAACATGGTTACATGCAGAATTTTAAATTTATTCAGGCCGATAGCCTTTGTCGCTAGCGCCTCTGCATTGTAATATAACTATTTATAATTATATTTCTTTTAAAAATAAATAAATAAATAAATTTATTATTATTATTCTCCATACAAGTAATGCTTTATTAAATGCAAAGTTATGCGAAATCGTGTATATGTATGTTTATATGTACATTTATAAATGCATACATACTTCCATTTTCATTTGTTTGTCTTTTTGGATGCATGAAAAATTTGGTAGCAGAAATAGGTAATGAAATGAAGTTTACAAATATGTGCTTTCTAATTTAAGGTTTAGTTATTAATAAATTAGATATGTAAATGACAATGTGGAGGACAAATATGCACATGAGTAGCGAAGCTGCCACCCATCCAATGGCAACTTACACGACTTTATTAGAAAATATTTGAAAACTGAATAAATATTGAAAATGTTTAAAATTTTTTTAATTAGTTTCGGCTTAGATTAGCGAGATCTTTACTTATTGCTGCGAAAGTCCGACGTTTTCAGATTTTTAGTATTTTTAAAAAAAGTTTCCAAGTCGAAAATAATTAAAAGTTGAATTATTTCCATAAATATCGAAAATACGGAAAAAAATCATACAGACTTTCGACTGAGTTTAGGGCGATCTCTAGAAAAATATGGAAAATAATTCTTTCAGTTTTTTGTTTTTTTTTTCAAAAAATTTACAAGTCCAAAAGGTTTAAAAACTGCGTTATTTCCATAAATATCGAAAATTTGGAAAAACTGCTTAAATAGTTTCGGCTTAGTTTAGCGAGAGGCCTAAAAAAGTCACAAATGATTTTTTCACAGGTTTTTGTGTTTTTTTTTTAATCCAATACCAATACAGGTTTTTACTTGAAAATATCACAAAAATTGGAAAATGTGATATAATATTTTCGATTTATTTTAACGTTGTGTGTAGAAATCACCGAGAAGAATTTTTTTTTTGCTAAAAACTCTATTTACGGCCAAACACTTAGAAAATTATTTTAGCACCAAATATTTTTTTGTTTACTTATTTTAAGGGAGATGGCAAACTTCTGGTTTCAAATTTTGTTTAGTCCTCCATCCTAAATACATTGCACCACCCTAATGTGCAGTAACCCAGCAAACATTGAGGGTAGTTATCGATTAGATAATGATTGGAGAACTAGCCACATTCTCCAATCTCAAACGTTTGAGATCGACTCGAAAAACTATCGAGAATCATATCAATCTCAACAAAAATGGGACATAGTTCTCGACTCGAGAAAATNCGAATCGAATTCTAATGTAGTTCTCTAACTTCGTCATCGACTCGAGAACGATTAGAGAAATACCCTAGTTATCTAATGTAGAAATCCAAATTTCTCTAACGTTAGAGACTGTGTTTGCTGGGAACATACACCGTACATGTATATACGTACACACACAAACTCACGCAAATACATATGTACCCCACCGCTTAATAACTGTGTTGAGGGGAAATTCAACCTAAGTACATGATTTGGCGGGTACAACCGAGTTTGAAATTATATCAAAGTTCACTTGCCCGAGAACTATCAACCGCTGGTGAAGCTACCACGCCACACTGAGGTAAGAGCATCAAGTACACTTTATAACGTTGTACCCAAGCATTTAAATACCAAATAAAGATCAAGGACCACTTATTAATTATTAATATTTCGAAGCCTTGTCTTTTTTCTTTCCATAATAATTTACGGCGAGCACTCCATCCCATGTGACGTGCAGACGTTTTTTGTATCCTGTTGATGTTCGGACGTTTTTTGTGTAAAAATTACGTTTTTTAACATCCCAGTAATTTTTCTCTGTTACTAAATTTTGTAAGTAGAACAAATTTTTGAATTATTTTCTTAATAAATCTTTAAAAGCTTTGTTTTTCGCAGCAGTTTCTTCGAAAGATATTTATTCTTTAGACACAGATGACTTAAATATGATGCAAACGAAGCGTAAGCGCATTTTTTTTTTATTCTTGAACTAGGGATCCCGTGTTCAAAGGCTGGTTTTGTAAACACTTAAGGGCAGTGTTGCCATTTTAGTCGTTTTCCGGCTAGATTTAGCCGGTTGCGATAGCAAACAGCCGGAGAAATTTCGATTTAGCCGGCAGCCGATTTGTATTTCAAACAAAAGAAATTTGTATAGAATTTTTAAAATTCTCTCAGAGGGGCAAAAAACAGGATCCACGTGTATACATCTTGTCAGTCCGACTTTCTTCAACATACGTTTCAATTTCTTTGTCGGGTTTACTATATCGACTCTGGTTGAGATTGCATTCTGATTAAGAATACAGTTTTTTTATGCCGAGTACCTTTCAAATCATTGGAATTAACTAAATTAATTAAGTAAACAAGTATTAACTTAAATTTTTCATTTTAAAATAGCTCCAGTTTGTAAATTTTTAAATTTAACGAACTTGTGTATTCAAATTATCGTCGAAAAAACTCCGACCATGTGCCACAATCATATGTTTTTCCTAATTGCAAATTCTTGCTGGCAAAATTTTTTCCGGCTCGAATTTGTAACTTCTCTCCAAGAAATAGTGTTTTTACTCATGATTTATTTAAATAAAACATGTGATATTTAGTTGAAATATTTAAGCCGGTTTTATTTGCCAATTTAGCCGGTTCGTCCAAAAAGTTCTGGCAAAACTGCTTGAGGGTACGAGGCTTATTGCAATGTTTGCAATTGCACATTAAAAGCCAAATCAGGAAGAGCTGATCTATTGAAACGCGCACGCTCGCAAAAGCACCAAAAAAGCTGTAGCAGCATAAAAAGTCAGAAAAAAGTAGGCGACTTTTTTAAGGCTTCCGTGAAAATGTAATGAACGCAAAAACGGCTGAAATGTAATTAAGCATTTGATAGCATACTCACAAAAAAAATCTTAAAAATATGAATAAAAAGTTGAAAATCTAGCTATATATTTATACTATATTATAATTTTTGGACAAAGTTTGAAAAATAATTAACATTAAATAAACCAGTGATGGGCAAAATTGTAATTACTAAGTATTAAGTACTAAGTACAAAAGTATTTAGGTATTTTGTGTTGTTGTAAATACCAAAGTACTATTTACTTAGGTATTTAGGAGCTGCTAAATACCCAAGTACTATTTACTTAGGTATTTAGGAGCTGCTAAATAC
>NW_016177179.1:518-964 GCF_001687245.7 Rhagoletis zephyria | reverse complement strand
AATACACCCGAAAGTTCCAGAAATCTTAAATAAGTCCCAAAAATCTGGAAATAGTCTCGAAAGTCCCAAAAATACCCAAATTACTCCCTTTAATCTGGAAATAGTCCCGAGAGTCCCAAAAATCCCTAAATAACCCTGAAAGTCCCAACAGTCCCGATATTAGTTCCGAGCATCCCGAAAGTCCCAAAAATCCGAAGTAAGTCCCAAAAGTCCCGAATTAGTTCCCAAAGTCCCGAAATTCCTAAAAAAGTCCCAAAAATCTCGCAATGGTCCCGAAAGTTCCACAAATGGAGAAATGGTCCCGAAAATTCCAAAAATCCGGAAATAGGTCCCAAAAATCTCGAAATACGCCTGAAAATCCCGAAAAGGTCGCGAAAGTTCCAAAAATCCAAAATTAGTCCCAAAAAAATCGATATACTCCCGAAAGACCCAAAAATCCCGAAAAT
>NW_016177179.1:0-235 GCF_001687245.7 Rhagoletis zephyria | reverse complement strand
CGAAATAGTCCCGATAGTCCCAAAAATCCTTAAATAGTTTGGAAAGTCCCATAGTTCCTAAATTAATCCCATAAATCCCAAAAGTCCCAAAAATCCCAAACAAAGTCCCAATAGGGCCAAAAATCTGGAAATACATCGAAAATCTGAAATTATTCTCGAGAAACCCNCATCCAAGAAACCCGAAACAGTCCCGAAAGTCCCAAAAATCCGAAATAAGTCCCAAAAATCCCGAATT
>NW_016177177.1:0-8680 GCF_001687245.7 Rhagoletis zephyria | reverse complement strand
TATCACATGGGGGCTCAACCTTTTGAACGTGCGCATTTGATGTATGAATAGGGAAACCGCGGACTAATGAATCAAATATCTAGTTCCGTACTAGGTCTTTATCGCCAAAAAGGAACTAGACCGATAGGATCTAGATCCCTACCAGTCCAAAATCGGCGAAAAGTGGTACTTTTAAAAAACTAATTTTTTCAGTTTTTTTTCACTAGAAATCTATATCTAAAGTGACGAATTTAGAAATAGTTCGGAACTATAGAAAAAGGGATGCAGAACGAACCAGATCTTTGTTGTCGAATTTATAACCAGTTCGGAACTATCGAATAAGGGATGCAGCGGGGGGCTTTTTTACTTTACATAGATATGTATTCGGCGGCTTTTTCGTTCAAATACGCTTCTATTCTGTGCTTCGCAGATGCTTTTTCATAGCTTGATAATATAAAACTAAAATTTGTGTTAACATTTTAACATCTTGGGACGGTCTGGAATCTAAGAAATAACAGCGAGCACCTCTGCAAACTCAGCTACAGCTAAAGGTATGTAAACGTACATATCTTACAATCATTCAAACAAATATTATTTCAAATTGAAAACCCCTTTCCTTCAAAATAACTTCACACACGGAAGAACCAAAAATATTGAAAAATCATTATACTTTTTTTTTTCGTCTGTCGATTTTAGAACTGGTTCGGAACTATAGAATTTAGGACTAGTTCGGAACTATCGAAAAAGGGATGCAGCGGGGGGCAATTGACACTTCCTAGGACATCGCCATGTTAAATTCGTCAGTTGCTTGCATGCAAAAGAGATTTATCGCGAACCAGTACCGAAGTACACAAGCCGAAGATAAAAGCAAACAGTAAGTTCGAAACATCAGTGGCAGAGGTTGCAGCAGCAGACTTAAAGGCGACGAACGTACACTCTAAAAAGTGCATGTAGAACTACTACTGAAAAGTGTTTATTTTTCAACCAGAATCTGTTCAAGTATACGCACAAGATGTTCAAGATTTGATTTTGAACATGAGTTGTTTAAAACACACACATGAAATGTTTAAAATTACAAACATTTTGAAAGTAAAAATATATTTTTTACAAATAATAAATACTAAGTGCCAGGGCCGCACGCAGGAATATATTTTTGGGGGGAAAGGGTTTATACTTCTAAATATATATCATCAGCAAATACTGAAAATTCGCTTTTTAAAATACATTTATGAAAGTTTTATTTACAGTATGAAATAAATAAATAAAATTTTTAAAGTATCATCAATTGCATTTTATTTACATAAAATTTACAAAGAAGTCAGACATTTTTAGCCGGCTTCAAAAAAGGAGAGGTTATCAATTCTTCGGAGTATTTTTACTTCTTTTATTTATTCCACCGCATAACTTTGCACCGCGTGAACCGATTCCAATATTTTTTTTTTTACCGGAAAGATGGTATCTTAAGGGTCGTCTCGTAATTTGGTTTAGATCCGATCATTAAATCATGAAAAAATTAACGGTTAAAGATGCACTCAACTTTCAAAAGTAATACAAAATTTTACTAAAGAATTTTAATATAAATAAATTAAATAATTTCACGAAATTTTTACACTTTTTTATTAATTTTCGTCGATTTCTGGTTTCTCATTTTTTAATAATTCGAATGACGAAAATTTAACTGAACTTGTATTTGTATCATGTAGCTCATTTTGGTGGAACGAACTCGAAGTTAGCAAATTCAATCTTCGAATGCTTATTAAGTACATATCAGTGGTAAACTTTTTTAGGCTGTAAAGTGTAAAAAGCAAGAGTAAGTGAGTATGCATTGCATATTTTTAGGACAATTCGCAGTTAAACTTTAAAGAGCTCTCAAGGAAAATTCTTACAAAATGACGCACAAGAAATGGAAAAGAAAATTTTTTCTTTCAAAATTTCTTATATCATAATAAATTTAGCCCCAAAACCCACCCCTTGTGTGCGCTACGTGACAAATTTGATATGTAATAGGTTACAGACATTGTTTAATTTTGCACACACTAGGAGAGGAAACTGGTGACCTCTCTTTATATGCGTAAATTTAAACGAAAATTTTTTAGAGGAAATTTTAATCATTTTATGTGTAAACTGTGAAAATGTGAACAATAAATGTTTAAAACTCAAAAAACAAATTTGAAATTTGTTCTACGCCGCACATATGATAAGTAAAAGTAAGCAAGCAGTGTTTAAATTTGTATTCATTAAGAGTGGAAACTGGTTACCTATCTTAATATGCGCAAATTTAAACAAACATTTTTTAGAGTGTAGAAACAGCAGACACGTTCAACGAAAACGAAATAGAAATGGCAAAAAACGCAGGTAGCGGCGATTTCAGTGAATTGGTCAGAGCGTTGACACAAAACATAGAACAAAGCAATAAAACAGCGTAACAATAGATAATTTTGCGAAAGTAGTGCCCGAATATGACGGCACGTCAATTTCCGTGCGTCAATGGCTCAACTACTTTAACGAAAATGCAGAGGCATACGGATTAAGCCCAAAACAGAAGTACGGGAATGCTCGCAACAAGATAAAGGGACGGAGAAATTGTTGTTGAAAACAGTGACGGTGTCAACCTACGAATCATTGTGTAAGGTGTTAATAGAGGAATTTGACAGAAAGCTGAGCAGCAGCGAAGTGCATAAAATGCTGAGGGAAAGACGAAAGAAGACTTCAGAGAATTTCCATGAATATGTTTTGTGTATGCGCAAAATTGCTGCGTTGGGAAATGTAGAAGACGAGTCGGTAATTAGGTATATCGGTGATGGTCTACAACTGCGGGATGACTTAAAGTATCCATTATACAGTGCACGTACTTTTAAAGAATTAGTTAAGCGCCAAGAATTAGTAGAGTCGTTGGGAAAAAGCAGCGCAACAAGTAAGCGTCAACAAACAACACAATTCGAGAAAGACCAAAACAACAGATAAAATTGACAGAGGGGTTGCGTTGAAACACTGTTTCAATTGTGGTTCTGCACAGCACAAGCGAGCTGATTGTAAAGAACTAACAAAATGCTTTAAATGTAATGGGCCGGGGCATATGGCGAAGAATTGTGTAGAAACTAAAAAGCACGTTAGTTTGGTAAGCCAAAATCGAGTTGAAGTTATGAAAATAAACAATAATAACATTTCATGCCTGGTTGATACTGGGGTGAATGCATCGTTAATGCGAAAGAGCAAATATGAAGAAAAATTTGGCGAATGTGCAGTGCAGAAAAGTTATGCAAAGCTATATGGTTTGGGAAGCGTTGCTACGGAAGTTTTTGGCAAATTTGAGGCGAGAGTGGAAGTAGATGGCTTAAGTGCACGACACACATTTTTAGTAGTGCCTGATACGAAGATGAACATAGACGCGAAAATAGGCTTCGATTTTTTGAAAAATTTTGCCGTCGTTTTGAATACAGATGGATATAAGTTTGTTGAGACAGCTGAATATAAAAATACAGAGCATTTCCAATATAATATTTACAATGTCGTTGACTGTAAGCCTGACATCGATGTAGAGCCGAAATATAAAGCAGAGGTTACGCAGTTGATTGAATATTATAAACCGTCGGATGTCCGACCGTATTGCCCAGTAAAGTTACGTATCATACCCAGTGATAACAATATTTCATTTTGTGAAAGCTCTAGTCGATTTTTAGGGCTGCAGCAAGAAGTTGTGCGGAATCAGGCCAGCGAATGGTTGGGCAAAGCATAGTGCGAGAGTCCACGTCAGATGTTGCTAGCAGGTTAGTGTTGGCTAAAAAGAAGGGCGGTTCGTACAGGCTATGCGTGGATTTTCGAAAACCTAATTCGTTAGTATTAAAAGATAGATTTTCTTTGCCCGTAATAGACGAGGTTATTGAGAAACTGCAGGCCGCCAAATACTATACAGTCATGGACTTGACGAATGGGTTCTTCCATGTTGAAATTGAAGAGGAAAGCCGCAAATAGACAAAACTTGATATTAATTTATCCGCTAAAAGTCTGTGGAAAAATCTTAAATCCGTAGGTATCGGATGTAAGATCGATTCGGGATGCGATTCGGACCCTGATTCCATTAACGACTGCTTTTTACAGTCGAGCAACTGCAAAAATAATAGAAATTTCAAAATAGACAAAAACTTGCTACATACACCTGACAATGCTTTGCAGTTTAACGCAGTAACTGAGGATGATATCATACGAAGTCTGTACTCCATAAAATCAAACGCTGTTGGAGAGGATGGTATAAGCCTTAGGTTTTTGAAAATTATAGCACTAAACATAGTTCCCACTTTGACTCACATTATTAATTTTTCAATAACAACTTCAACTTTCCCCGATGCTTGGAAGGTAGCGAAAGTTATCCCAACTACTAAAGAGCCATCAGCTACTTTACGGATTTTCGTCCAATAAGCATATTGCCAGCTCTTTCTAAAATCTGGGAAAAGTTAGTTGTTGTTCAAATTACTGAATACCTTAACAAAAATAAGCTACTAACCGAATGTCAGTCTGGTTACAGAACCCGCCATAGTTGTGCAACAGCTTTGCTCAAGGTTGTTGAAGACATTCGCCCTGCCTATGACAGAGGCGATTTAACTGTTCTGACGCTTTTAGATTTTTCAAAAGCTTTCGACACAGTAGATCATTCCATTCTTTTATTAATATTAAATAATTATTTTGGATTATCTGCTAGCGCTCTAAGATTGCTTGAAAATTACCTCAGTAATCGTTGGCAGAAAGTAGTTATTAAAAGCAACTGCTCTGAGATGAAGCGTCTTCATTCGGGGGGCCTCAGAGATCTATACTTGGCCCAATTTTGTTCAGTATGTTTATTAACGATATAACTTATTGTTGTAAGACTGTTTCGATACATTTGTATGCAGACGATGCACAAGTATATTTTTCTCTTCCGATTGGCCTATCTGAGGATTTGGTGTTTAGAGTAAACGAGAACGCATCTCTTCGTGGGAGAAAGACAATAACTTAAATCTAAATGCCTCTAAGACAAAAGCCATTTGTATTACCATCTTTAACCATACAGGGCATTACTATCAAATACGAGTCCGTTGTTACTAATTTAGGGTTTAAATTAAATTCATACCTTGGATGTAAAGACCATATTAACTATATTCTAAGCAAAATCTACTTTATTTTAAGAAAATTATGGTACACAGCCGACTTTATTCCTCTAAATATGAAACTGAAATTGGTGAGAACTCTCATAGTTCCGTTGATATCGTTTGTTGGGCTCTTGTATGGAAATATGGATTGTGAATCACAGAAAAAGCTGCAACTTGCTCTGAACAATTGTGCACGATATATCCTTTCGAAGCGAAAATTTGAGCACATATCGGCGTTTTCTTTTAAGATAATGGGCTCCAGTCTTACTAATTTCCTTAATTATCGCAACCTTGTTTTCCTAAATCAATTAATTTATAAAAGGCAACCAGAATACCTTTTTAGAAATTTATGTTTCGCGAAGTCACACAGGACTTGCAACCTTATTGTTCCACGCTATAAATATCTTTCGTCATCTGGAACGTTCAGTGCGATCAAAGTATGGAACTCATTACCGAATGTCGTTAAAAATGAACGCAATACAGCGCGCTTTAAATTGGCCTTAATGGAGTTTTTTGCAATAGAAAACACTTCTCTAACTCTGTTTACTTTAACTAAATACTTATGCATGTATATGCTCTCCTACTTTATTTCTCACTAAATTAAACATAAGATATAAATGATAATAATAGTTGTAGCTAATGTATTTACTTATGAAATATTGAATTATACAAAGATATATTTCCAAATGTCGATGTACTTTAAGAGACAATAGTCTTGCATGTGCAAAATAAACTAATTGAATTGAACTAATTGAATATGCCTTGATACCAAATTTCAAGTTCATGGGACTTATGGTTCCGAAGTTATAGCTGATAAAAATTTCAACGAATACGGGATATTCCACGCCCCTTTCACAAACTCGTTTATATATACCCACCTAAAAACACGTACCATTGATATGTCTGTCTACCAAATTTCAAGCTCGTGGGACTTATGTTTCCGAATTTATAGCTGATGCGCTGATACCCTCATATAAGCACCAACTATTGATATGCCTTCATACCAAATTTCAAGTTCATGGGGATTATGGTTCCCAAGTTATAGCTGATAAAATATTCCACGCCTATGGGATGTGCCACGCCCTCTTTAACAAACTCGTTTATATATACCCTCGTATAAGCACCTACCATTGATATGCCCGCATACCAAATTTTAAGTTCATGGGACTTGTAGCACCGAAGTTATAGCTGACCAAAGATTACACGCCTATGGAATGTGCCACGCCCCCTTCTAAAAACTCGTTTATACATACCCTCCTAAAAGCACCTACCATTGAAATGTCTGCATATCAAATTTCCAGTTCATGTGACTTATGGTTCCGAATTTATAGCTGATAAAAAATTCCACGCCTATGCGATGTGCCACGCCCCCTTCTAAAAACTCGTTTATACATACCCTCCTAAAAGCACCTACCATTGAAATGTCTGCATATCAAATTTCCAGTTCATGTGACTTATGGTTCCGAATTTATAGCTGATAAAAAATTCCACGCCTATGCGATGTGCCACGCCCCCTTCTAAAAACTCGTTTATATATACCCTCCTAAAAGCACCTACCATTGAAATGTCTGCCTACCAAATTTCGAGTTCATGTGACTTATGGTTCCGAAGTTATAGCTGATAAAAAATTCCACGCCTATGGGATGTTCCACGCCCCCTTTTACAAACTCCTTTATATATACCCCCCTATAAGCACTTACCATTGCTATGTCTGCATACCAAATTTCAAATTTGTGAGACTTATGGTTCCGAAGTTATAGCTGATAAAAAATTCCACGCCCCTGTTTACAAACTCGATAATATATACCCTCCTTTAATTAAGGACATTAGTAATTTCAAGTTCGTGGGACTTATGGTTCCGAAGTTATAGCTGATAAAAAATTCCACGCCCCTGTTTACAAACTCGATAATATATACCCTCCTTTAATTAAGGACATTAGTAATTTCAAGTTCGTGGGACTTATGGTTCCGAAGTTATAGCTGATAAAAAATTCCACGCCCCTGTTTACAAACTCGATAATATATACCCTCCTTTAATTAAGGACATTAGTAATTTCAAGTTCGTGGGACTTATGGTTCCGAAGTTATAGCTGACAAAATATTCCACGCCTATGGGATTTGGCACACCGCCTTTTACAAACTCGTTTATATATACCCTACTATAAGAACCTACCATTGATATGTCTGCATATTAAATTTCAAGTTCGTGGGACTTATGGTTCCGAAGTTATAGCTGATAAAAAATTCAACGCTTATGTGCCAAGCCCCCTTTTACAAACTCATTTATATAAACCCTTCTATAAGCAGCTAACATTGATATGTCTGCATACCAAATTTCAAGTTCGTGTGACTTAAGGTTCANAAAATGTCTGCGTACCAAATTTCAAGTTCGTGTGACTCATGGTTCCGAAGTTATAGCTGATAAAAAATTCAACGCTTATGTGCCAAGCCCCCTTTTACAAACTCATTTATATAAACCCTTCTATAAGCAGCTAACATTGATATGTCTGCATACCAAATTTCAAGTTCGTGTGACTTAAGGTTCAAGGATGGGCTGGATTTCACAATGAAGGTAGAATACGTGGGTTAACGACGGCTGCCTTATGCTGGAGAGTGGCCAAGTCGTCGAGTCGAAAGACTGTCCTCCCTATCCCGAAGCCAATGTTGAAATGACCGCTACATTTTCTTCTAGGTCGTGTACAAATTTCATAACTGTGTCAGTTACCAGGAGCTCACTAGGACAAAATATGTATTTATTATTAGTATGGGAGTATACATATCGTCGTCCGTATGCCATAAACAGGAATGTGTGAAAATTAACATTTTGGGAAATCAAGTTTGTAAGTTTTTTTTGCGACACTTAGCTCTACATTTATGCAATTGAAATGCTAAAATATTTACTTTCCGTGTATGCATTGTTTCTGGGTTTTGGTATAACATAGAAAATCCAAAGATTAACCAATTCAACCCAATAACTCAAAACTGATAAATTTGCACATTCATGCTTCTGGCATGAGGGTGACGTTATGTGAATTAAAAACTTTAAAGGCGTGTTTCTCGGGTTTTCGGTTTTTGAGTTATGAAAATACTGAAGTAAATGAGTTTTATGTTCATTTTCATCACATTCATATTGAATATTGAAGTTAATTTCATACGTTCGCCACAATATTTATTGGGTACTTAAAAAAAAATTACTTAGAAAAGTTTTTAACTCGTCGATACATTTCGGCNTTCATACGTTCGCCACAATATTTATTGGGTACTTAAAAAAAATTACTTAGAAAAGTTTTTAACTCGTCGATACATTTCGGCATTCGCGATATTTACTCAGTACTTGTGAAAAAGTATCGATATTCTTTACTCGGTACTCGTATCGTTCTATCACTAAGGATGATATCATACGAAGTCTGTACTCCATAAAATCAAACGCTGTTGGAGAGGATGGTATAAGCCTTAGGTTTTTGAAAATTATAGCACTAAACATAGTTCCCANTATTCTTTACTCGGTACTCGTATCGTTCTATCACTAAGGATGATATCATACGAAGTCTGTACTCCATAAAATCAAACGCTGTTGG
>NW_016177176.1:0-8682 GCF_001687245.7 Rhagoletis zephyria | reverse complement strand
ACAGGAAGTGGCGGTTGGGCAGAGCGAATCCCTTACGACGAATCGAAGCTTTCAAATTAATAAAGATATATGAAATAAAAATACTGATAAATATTTTAGGCGCTTTTCATTGAAATCACCATTTGCGATATCTTACGGCCGATTTCATACAAAAATCTCCGCTTTCCTTTACTCGGCGCCGCTTGGATTTCTGTGTGAACGTACCCCAAGAAGTGAGGATCTAAGATTATAACTTCATGTACTTTATTTAAATACTCCAGATCATTTTTATTCATGCCAGAAGAAGGTCCCCACAATTGATACCATAAAAAAACTCTGATTTCGAGATTTTAATACAAGAGTACGAATTGCATTTCCAACCTATTTGCCTCTATTAATATAAGGTAAGAAAAATGCAGGGCTATGTCAGAACAAGAGATACTACGAACTTAAAGGTCTTTTATATCTTTTAGGAATCTTACTAACCCGGTATGGCTAAGACACCCTCGACTTCTCTAATAATGTCTACAGGGCCCTGGAAGCCGAATAACTGATTGGAGCTTTTAAATAAATCAATCGTTTTCTAGTCCAGGCTGAACAGTCACAAAAAAATGTGCTCCTTAATGTAGAGCTGGCATTCCGACTCCCCGAAAACACCTACTCAGTGTATACGAACTCTTGGTTGGTTGTAGCTCGTAAGGTACCAGAAGAGTAGCCTGAAAGCAGTCTCTAACAAGTTTGGATTTCATCATATTGGATAGGGCCCGAATGGCTGCTTGGCTATCTGAGAATGTAGCTAAAAAAGGCGTCAAACCCTGTTCAGAATTTAATTTAACGCATGTTAGAATTGCTAAAATCAGCCTGCGTTGCTTGTTTGGTGCCGGGTACATAGAAACCTGCGCCTACACTGACTTCCATGCATGTTATACATAAAGCCGTAAGTTGAATTTTATCAATCATTCTGGTATATCTCTGCATCAAAAAAAAATATATATATATTTTTAAATGTCGCTTACGTTTTTTAACCGGTTAGAGCTCGATATGTACATAAGTCCGTCCCAGCTTACATGTCACACAAAGAGAAGGGACTTACAGCTTTACGCTGACTCCGTACGGCGATTGTGTTTTTTAAGAGAAGCTGATTTTCATGGCAGATATACCACATTTTGCGATCCGACTGTAAATGTGGAAGATATAATGAAAAATGTAAAACGGCGACCCCTCCGTTAGGTTAAAAAAGTTACGCGTGTATGACAAACTTTTTTTTACCGGTGCGGTCCAATGAAAGAACAGCAATAATTTATTCATTGCCACTTCAGCTAACCGCACGCCTCACATCAACACACATGCAGACGTGCATGCGGATGTATGAACAGACAAGTAACAATGCAGATTTATGCGCTTTGACATGCTATTTAGTAGTGCATTGGGGCATAAGTATTATTTGGACTTTTTATGCAACAACAATGATGCAAAATTTATGACCTGAATGACGTCAAATATACACACAGCGCTTTAATCTTTTTTTTTAAGGTAAAATTGTAAAAAAAAATATATAAAATATCATCCAAGGGCCACTTTTCGTTAGTTAACCAACAATTGGATTTAGAATTTCCAATTCAAAGCAAAAAATGCGCTGATTCACTAATCTCCGCAAGGATGGCAAATTGCTAGCAATTTTGTATTCGTTGTTGTTTTTTCTTTTGTTGCCACTCAATGTTTTATTGACATAGCTCAGCAAATTGCGCGATTGCAGCATTTGATTGCGCTGATCTTTGCTATTTATTCCATTGGGAATTTTTATTGATTTCTCTTCTTTTTTTTTGCCACCAATTTTAGGAAAAAAATTGCCCAGCTTTTTCTTGAATTAGATGCACAATGAGTGAATTAAATCCATCCACATTGTTTGCATGATTTTGCTGCCAAATTTTTTGACCTTTCCGCTTTACACAATTGTATGCTTTTGCACTATTAAGTGTCCCATACAATTCATTAACCACTTTGACCCTACACTAATACTCGTACATACTTGCACACATACATACACTTCTAAGCTGTATGTTTAGCAATGCACTATTATGCTTGCTTTAAGGTGCTTTGTGGCATGCCACACAACTGTTGGCGCGATTGAAATGAGCCACTGCCAAGTGGCAAATGTAGGCGGCATCGCCATTGTTTTTTTCTTTAGATTTATACTCTTGTGACGCCATTGTGTTTGGCAAGCTGCTGCTGTTTCTGTTGTTGTAGTTTTTTGGTGTTGTTGCCATTGCAGTCACTCTTGTCAACAACATTGTTGACATCAGCGAAAATCACTGTCAGAATAATTTTTTATTTGACTTTCAATGCTGGCATGTGCAAGTAATGCGAGGAGAGTGAAATAGAAGAGATAGGTAGCGCTTAGTGTGCACAAAGATATGGAACAACCCAGCGGGAAATTGTAATGTATGGCAAGCGAAAAACTAATCATTAGTACAATCCTTTTTCACATTCAAAAGTGAATTTTTTGCCTCACTGCGATAACCTAAAACATGTGGGGCATTCAATTTTGCATTACCTCGCAACAAGAAATGTATGTGATTTAATATGAAATTTTTGAGACTTTTTGGATACATTAGAATGCTGATTACATATCAAACAGTAATATAATCAAGAACCCAGAAGAAATATATTCCATTATTTAGCACGCATGTAATGGATTACTACTTTTCCCACTGGGTAAAGATAAATATGTATGTATATGTACATATGTATGGATGCACATACAAATTAGCAGATGTAACGCAAGAGCCTGCGTAATATATGGAGCCGCTCTGTAGAATATGGATGCGCAGAACTAAAAAAGGCGCAGATTTAAGGAAGTTGAAATGGCAGCTACGGGGAATGTAGCCCAAAAATTTAATTCAAAAATTTAGCAGCAATTTTACTGAAGCCCTCATCACTATTGCAGTACTCTGGTGAAAACAAAGCCATTCTAGTTGAAACAATTACCATATTCTCCTCCCTTTGTCTGCAGCGCTGGCATCTACAGTTCAACTCAGCTTTTAAGCCTTTTTTAAGTAATTTTTTTAATACTATGTGGTCTAAAGTTTTTGGGAAAATATTTCATAATTCTGCAACGTTCTCGCCTCGTATTACTTGTTTTTATCAATACATTTAAACGGTACGGAGTTAATCAAGTTATGTAAGGGTTTTGTCATCGTTTAGAGTAAAACTCCTGCGATCAACACGTCACCTTCTGAACGTTAATTAGCTTTTTCCTTGTTGTAGACTTATCCATATCATAAAAGTTTATGGTATAGAGTGCCAATTGATTGCCCATGAAAGAAATATGTATTCATGCTGCTCATGTCGCTCCAACAGTCCCCAAGGCCGAGTGGGCAAAGCTCTAGCATCTAAAAAAATCATTTTGTTAAGAAAAAGCGTGCACTGCGTGACACCGCTACAGCAAGGCATTTAAATTACTTGGAATTTTAAATACTAATTTTTTTACTCCTGTAAATACAGATTAGACTGTTATAGCCGCAAAATGAGGCAAATCCTCTCTATTTCTGGTATGGAAATCGAGCTGCATCATTAGGTTTTTAAGCTTTCTGCAGTACTGCTTATAATTTTTTTATTAAAAATTCAGCCTCAAAAGGAAGATTTTCGAGCATTATACCCTACTATATGTATTTCTGTATTTTTTGAGGTACTTTGGATCGCATTTGAGCGTAAAACGAACTAGTTTCCTAGATTATTCACGCTTTTATTATTTTTCATCATACAATTTTTGCTGTTGTTTCTTTGCTTTTCTTTGCTGGATAATTGTCGGCTACAGGAATGCAAACGCTGGCCAAAACAATTTCTTTGTCGCCTTTGTCCACTGCTGCTATAATTCAAATATTTTGTGGTGCACATTAAATAGCGTGGTTTGTTAGTGTCTTTCAGTATTTTCTATGACTTTAGTTGAGTGCAATAGTGGTAACGGCCCTTCATGTTATGATTTTTATCACATACAGCACTCGACAAGTCGAGTTGACATGTCAATTGTGTGCATTTAAATGAAAATTTATATATAAATGTGTGAGTATACACACATACACACAAACTAACCAAGCGCTATGCACGCATATGTATTGGTACAGCATTTTTATATTTTGCAAGGAAATAAATGTGTGTGTTTCAATGCATTTCTTCATCAGCGATCATGCAACCAATGCTTCTGCTGCAGATTTGCCAGCCAGCCAGCCAGCGAGTGACGCCCATGTGCCACAAACTAATATGCCCACAAGTCTACATGTTTGTGTGTTGATATGCCTGCTCCCCATTGCTGTTCTAGCTTGACTGTCGCTTTTTTTGGCATAAATTTTTAGCTCGTTGAAAATTTCTATTCGAACTTATGCCACAGCATGCACTCGTACTTTGCCATCGTACTATGCTTTTGCCACAAGTGTCCGCTTCAGTTAGTAGGATTTGTCGCTGTTTTTCTTGTTGCATGCAAACGCATATCAAAGTTTGTGTGCCTGTGTGTGTCGGTAAGTGCATGTCGTTCAAGGCCGCAATATAAAGTGGGCCAAATTAACTTAGGAAATGTGTGAAAACTGCGGAACGCCACTTTAATGGAATAGGATATTCAATGCATTTCACTGCACATTTTCGTAATTCTTTTTCAATCACATAATTTTATTAAAATTATTGCCACTTAAGTTCTTAGATGAAATTCGAATAGTAGTTAATTTAGATTATTGCGGTTGTCCCACAATGGGAGGCACTTAAGCTCATGGTACGTTGGAATGTCGCATGAGGGAAAATACATATGTATATGTACTTAAGTACATACATACGTACTTAATTTGTGTTTTGCAGAAATTTCAATAAAGTGCTCTTATTCCCCTCAAATTGTCGAAAAGATGTCAATTTTCGTCTATATACATTTTCTGTCTCATTTTGAAAGTGTTTACAAAGGTCGCGAGTTAATGTATCTAGTTGATAGGTACAGAAGGTTATAAGTTATTAGCAATATTTAAGCCTAAGCTTAGCAGGGGCTTGAACATCTAAATAGAAATAAGAGTTATTTATAATTGCAGCCATATTTCGCAAAGGAGGGATGATACCGATTATATCCAATCAATTTTTGAAATTAAATTTTTGTACAACCATGAATGTATGCCCATTTCTCGAATTTTCAGATATCTATGTCTAGTCTTAAAAAAAAAAAAAATATTTATTTCCAGTTTAAAAAACGCCAGATACACATTTATGGCCAGTTATTAAATTGACAAAAATTTATGTCCAGGTTTTTAATTATCAGAAAAAAATTATGTCCAGTTTTGGAACCACCAAATCTTTATGGCCAATTTTCGAGCTACTAAAAATGCATATTTTGGATGTTAATTACCAATAATTAATGTCCAGTTGCAAACTTAATGCCCAGTTTGTAAATGGCCAACAATTTATGTACAGCTTGTAAATTGCCAAAAATGTATATCCAGTTTTTGAATGACCAAAAAATTATGTAAACAGCCAAAACACTATGTCCAGCTCTTTAACTACCAAAAATGTAAGTCCAGCTTTTACATGAAAAAACTGTATATCAATTTTTAAAATTATTATAAATACATATTCAATATTTTAATTACCAGTAATGTATGTCCTTACAAAAAATTAATGCCCAATTTTGAGATGACCAAAAATGTACATAAACATGTTCAAGCTAAAAAAATTTATGTTCGGTTATCAAATTACCAAAAAATCGTGGTCAGCTTTTAAATAACCAAAAATGAGTATCCAAATTAATGACCAGTTTTTAAAGGAACAAAAATTTATAATCGTTTTTTAAACAGAAAAAATTTATATCCAGTTTTTAAAACACCAAAACTTTATGTCTAATTTTTTAAATACTAAAAATGCTTATGCAGCTCATAAACTACCAGAAATATATGTCCCGTTTTTAAATGACCAAAAAAATTTCTGCCCCATTTTCAAACTACAAAAAATTTATGTTCGGTTTTAAAATAGCAAAAAATGTATGATCAGCTGTTAAATAACAAAAAATTTATATTCACATTGACATTAAGTTTTTAAACTAAAAAATTATGATTTTGAGTAACTAAAATTGTGTGTCTGATTTTTAGTTACTAAAAATGCATATCCTGCTTATTTACTATCAACAATGTATGTGCAGTTGCAAACATACAAAGTATTTATGCCCAGTGGTTTTAAATTGCCAAACCTGCATGCCCGGGTTTTAAATAATGAAAAAATTGTGTAAAGATACAAAATATTGTGTCCAATTTTTTAAAATCCAAAAAGTTAAACCCAGTTCTTAAATGACGAAAAATGTATGTCCAGTTTTCCAGCTCCCAAAAATGTTTGTTCGGTTTTAAAATTAACAAAAATTTATGGTCAGCTTTTAAAATACTTAAATGTGTGTATGTCCAGTTTTTGAATTACCAAGAAATCATATAAATTTATGGTCGGTTTTTGAACGGCAAAAAATTTATGCACACTTTTCAAACTACCAAAAATCTGTGTGCAATTTTTAAGAACCAAAAATTCATGTTCTGTTTTAAATGACAAAAACCTGATTTTTATACCAAAAAAATGTATGCAAATTTTTTAATTGATAAAAACGTTACGCCTTTTTTTTAAATTATTACTTTCAAGCCTTTAGGTGATAGAGTCGTTAGGCCAAAGGGGAATAAAAGCATTCATCCTAATTTTCTAATTACAAAGTATTTCAATAATGTGAACCATGATCTCCACCCATTTGTTGTAATTAAAAATGTCCAATAGGGAATAGAATTACTTACCAAAATATTTGGTATGCCTAAACTAACATTCGGATATTCGGCTGCATCTAAATTAAATGCACATGCACGCAGATATTTTGCCTAATGCGAGGGCAGTTTAATAAATTAGTGAATTTTTGAAAATTCGGCGCAGTAACTTTAAAATGGTCATCGATAAAGTGTATAGAGGGATGCTGGATGATGGGAAATGGAATTGTGAGTATTTACATAAAAAACTTCTAATTCTCTTGTTTATTAGCCTTAAATAAAATAAAACAAGTATTTTTAGCGGCGTTTAGTGATTAGTTACTATTTAACCAAGTTTGCAAAAACAACATTTTTAATAAGCTTTTGAAAATTATTATATATATTATATTAGTTGAAAGCATAGAAAAAAATGAAAAAACTGTTCCCTGAATGTGAGGCTATGTTGAGAAATAAAACGTTCTCTTTCGATAAAAATATCTTTAATTCTGAAGGAATTTTTCTTTTAAACTGCCCGTGTATTTATTTATTTATGAAAATAATTTATTCAGCTTGCAACTCCATAATTTTGAAATTAACTATTTATTACATTTTAATATTTTATAAATTAGCTCATATAATTCTTTTCACGCTCCAAGCTAATAGGCACACCATGCAACGAAACACAAGCCATAGCCACTATTGCCGCATAGAAAAAAAATGTAGGTATCTCTTCAATTGAAAATTAAAATTTGCACATTTCCGTAAATGTGTTTGAATGTAAATTTATGCTGACACTTGTGCTCATGTATGTAAATATTTCTGTATGTGCAAATATGAATGCCTTTGGCAACCAAAATTGAAATGTGGCAAATAATTAAATTACATTTTGCTAGAATTCGCATGTAAAATTTTGCAAGGGAGGGGAGGGGGGGGAGTCACCCGAAAGAGGGCATGATACATAGAAACAGCAGCTTTTATTCCCACAACGAATTAGCCAACTGCCATCGAACTTATCCATCTACCACTTACCAATTTATATACATAAACATACATACAAACACCCAGCAAGGTAACAGATATAAGCAATGACAGCTTACACGATTGCAGCAGCTAGCTGTCTGCTTAAATTTTCGTTGATACGCCGCAAAATCCAATGTGCGGAAAGCTAATGTAGGCAGGCGTGTGTGATCAGCAGCCAAATGCAATTTGCAATGGTTAGTATCTAGTATTTGTTGGAACTTTTTGCCAAAATTCGTGCACAAATAAGACAACAAATGCAAATTTAAGCAAATGTGAGTAAAAATTTCCAACTAACTGTTGAGTATGTGGCATTGCGCCTAAAAATATGTCTGTGCACGAGGGAATTTTTTTTCAAGTTTTTTCTTATTTTCGGTATAACTTTTGTGTTATCGTTCCAGACACAGTTTCAAAAAAAAAAGGTGCAACAAAACATATTTACTTATTATTTAACATAAATGTATATTAAGGTGCAGCACTGTCCCTTCAAAAATTTACACTGGATCACTTTTTTTTTTTTTTGTTCACCGGATGCCACTATTCAATTCTTCGGTGATTTCGAAAATCAAGTTAACTATTTTTCTATGGATAACTTTTCGAGTTATTTGTAATTTGCCGTTTTTCAGCTTAAAAAAAGAGTGGTTCCTTTACAACAATAATCGATGGATAAATAATAAAGGAATCAGTGGTCAAATGAAAATGCGCAAGGATTTTTCGTATGAAAGAGCAGAAAAGAGTGTTATTAATAGTGTTGGGAAGGGTCGAGTACTTTTGAGGATCGAGTTCTTTAGTATCGATACTTTTAAAAATCGGATATTTTTGAGAGTACTGAGTAGTTTTTTTTTAACCAAAAATTCACATCAGCTGATATACATACGATTTTAAGCTTAAAAGGTCTCAATTAAAATTTAAAAATTTTATGAACGGTATCAAAATAATGAGATTTTTG
>NW_016177175.1:0-8682 GCF_001687245.7 Rhagoletis zephyria | reverse complement strand
GATGAGGAAGATGATGCGGAAGCTAATAGATTAGTAGAGTTGGCTAAAGCAAGGAGGGAATTGCGAGATTCGTCGGATCCCTTGGACTCTGAAGGTGTATGTACACGTGTGAGTTTTATGAATAGAAGTTGCGTTCCCGATGCTTCACAGTTTTTAGGCTTTACATGATTTGCAGGAAAAGCTGTTTTCCTCATTAATAAACTTTATGGAAGTTTAAGAAATACGGTACGGTTAAGTTTTTTGTACAATGATGTTGGGTTTTTGTGTCCAAACGAGTGACCCGAGTTTAAAAACTTTAACATAACAACATAACAAGTGTATTGAAAGAATTCAACTTTAATTTAAAATAAAGATTTCAAATTTCCGAGCACTAGTCAATTAATAAATTATGCAGTTTTTTTGTATAAACTTTTGATGTTGGTTCTGCGCAAAAACACTGTGGATGGCGTAGCCGGAGTTATATGCACAAGAAATATTGTATATGTATCTTTTCCAATAGAAGCGGAGCTTCCTACCCTACTCTTTCCGGAAATTCCTTTGCCTATGTCTTCACTCTCCTGCATCAGTACGAACAACCGCGCAAGTTGCCTTTTGTTGCTTATAATTTTTGATCTGTAATTCAGACACATACATGCATATGTATATTTCACAATTTTTTACAACTTCCAGTTCAATTGACTTACTTTTTATCCATTATAGTACCACTTTCTTATGTAAATTTTATAAACGCAAACTCCAACGACTAAAAAACAGCAATAGAAGAATGAGCGATTAAAAAGTATTCACAGTCGCTAATTGAGCGACTAAGCGACACTCGCAATAGCATCGCTAATCGATAATCGCTTAATAGTCGTTTATCTACTGCCAGTCGACATTCGCAATAGGGGTGTAAGTTCCAATTCGACATTTAACCGTGGTTGCGCATATTGGAAATTTTCATCATTTATAGTTTAGAAATAAAAGAGCCTGATGTTTTGGCTTCATGAATTTCTGAACACAGTATTATGCAGCAAACTTTTCAGTTGATTAATGCACAAATCGCCCAACAAAAGTAACCGATCTACAAAATTGAATTCGAATAGCTACGAACGTAGCGGATATTTAAAATAAGCTACCGGGGATTCATTCACCCGCTGAATGTCCATTCGAACCGCCTACAATGGCCGAATACTTCAAGAAAATATGCAGCAGACAACACCAAAACACAAAAAGAATGCAAAAATAAGAGATTCAAGTAAAATACAAGTTTTCTTTTTTAAACAAATAACTTATTAATGTTATATTTTGCAGTCTTTCTTCTTTACATTACATTTCTTCTAGAGACTAGTTAACTCTTTACTAATAGCTTCTTATTAATTACACATTAGAGTACAGAGATCTATTCTTAATTAAATTTGCTAACTGCTACAGATTAATCTACTTCCTCAACAGTGGGACCACTGCGTCCACCATTGAAACCTCCCGCCTGTTGACCACAGGAAGCTCCTTGTCCGCCGCTATGCAACTTTGTCATAACTGGTGCGCAAAGCTGTGTTAGCGTCTTCATCTTGTCTTCGTACTCTTCCTTGTCGGCCAACGTATTCGCATCCAGCCACTTGATTGTGTCGTCGCAAGCCTTCAGCGCCTCGCTCTTCTCTTGCGCACTGAGTTTATCACCAGCACCGTCCAGCGCTTGCTTCACGCCAAACACATAACTCTCCAGGCTGTTTCTTGCCGCGATCTTGTTGCGCTGACGTTCATCTTCTTCGGCGTAACGCTCAGCCTCGTTGACCATGCGATCGATTTCGGCTTGCGATAGACGGCCCTTGTCGTTCTTGATGGTGATGTTCTTGGCATTACCCGAACTCATCTCCTTCGCCGATACGTTCAGAATACCATTGGCATCCAGATCAAATGTCACTTCAATCTGTGGCACTCCACGTGGTGCTGGCGGTATGCCGGATAGATCGAAAGTGCCCAAGCGGTTGTTGTCCTTGGTCATCACACGCTCACCTTCATACACCTGTATGGTGACGCCAGGTTGGTTGTCCGAGTAGGTGGAGAATGTTTGCGTTTGCTTGCAGGGAATTCGGCAATTGCGTTCAATGATTTTTGCCATAACACCGCCAGCCGTTTCGATACCCAATGACAGTGGCGCCACATCGACTAGGAGAACATCCTGAATTTCACTGCTCTTGTCTCCACTAAGAATAGCTGCTTGGACAGCTGCACCATATGCCACCGCCTCGTCCGGGTTGATCGAAAGGTTCAAGCTCTTGCCACAGAAGAACGACTGCAGAAGACTCTGTACCTTTGGAATGCGTGTGGAGCCACCAACCAAAACGATGTCGTGAATCTGGTTCTTGTCCATCTTCGCATCATTCAGCGCCTTCTCCACTGGCTCCAGTGTTTGACGGAACAAATCGGCACACAATTCCTCAAAGCGTGCTCTTGACACTTTCGTGTAGTAGTCGATTCCTTCGAAGAGTGCGTCGATTTCAATGGTGGCCTCTGTGCTCGATGACAAGGTACGTTTCGCTCGCTCAGCTGCTGTACGTAGACGACGCAACGCTCTGGGGTTCGAACGCAGANGCTGCTGTACGTAGACGACGCAACGCTCTGGGGTTTGAACGTAGGTCTTTCTTGTATTTGCGCTTAAACTCGTCCGCCAAGTGATTCACCAGTCGGTTGTCGAAATCTTCGCCACCAAGATGTGTGTCGCCAGCAGTGGCGCGCACTTCGAACAGTGAACCCTCGTCAATGGTCAGAATGGATACATCGAAGGTACCGCCGCCCAAATCGAAGATCAGCACATTGCGTTCACCTTTCAGATTCTTGTCCAGACCATAGGCCAATGCGGCTGCAGTGGGTTCGTTGATGATTCTTAGCACATTCAAACCAGCAATTCGACCGGCATCCTTCGTCGCTTGCCTCTGTGAATCATTAAAGTATGGGGAACTGTGATGACCGCGTCTGTGACAGTCTGTAGCCCAGATATGCTCGGCTGTCTCCTTCATCTTGGTGAGCACCATGGAACTGATTTCTTCTGGCGCAAAGCGTTTGTTCTCCCCTTTATATTCGACGCAAATTTTCGGCTTTCCTCCATCGCTCACCACTTTGAATGGCCAGTGTTTGATGTCCTCCATGATCTTGGGGTCGTCATACTTGCGTCCAATCAATCGCTTGGCATCGAATACTGTGTTCTTTGGATTCATGGCAACCTGGTTCTTTGCTGCATCGCCGATGAGGCGCTCAGAGTCGGTGAACGCCACATAGCTGGGTGTTGTGCGGTTGCCCTGGTCATTGGCGATGATCTCCACCTTGCCATGCTGGAAGACTCCCACACAGGAGTATGTTGTTCCCAAATCAATACCAATTGCTACCATTTTGACTTGTTTTTTTCGCTTATTCTTATACTTGTTAAAACTCTTTAATACTTTTGAAAATTCTTCTATAATTTTGGGTNGCTTATTCTTATACTTGCTAAAACTGTTTAATACTTTTGAAAATTCTTCTATAACTTTATGATTTTGTGTTAAATACACTTTCGCGTTTGTTTGATTGTTTGTTACAATCTCTTTATGAGTTGTTTATAGCTTGCTTGTTTATTCAATTCTGAAGCGAAGAGCGCTCACGGCCGGTATTTATACTAAATTCACTCTTCGTCGAATGTTCCCGATTCTCTTTCTCGAAATTTCTACAGCAATCTACTAGCTGGGCAGATTTTATATATGCTCACCCTTTTGTACATACATATCAGATGAGCAGCGAGAAGGCCTGAGAGAGGAGTCTATATCAAATACAATTAACATTTTTACAAACATATAAAAAAGAGTGTTCTCAATGGAGGCGGGGCTTCAGATTTAAGAGTGTGCTGTGTATACACTGGCTTATGAAGAGTGATTATCAAGAGAAATAAATATATATTGATATAACAATATTGTTGTGCAAATGTGTACATGAATGCCTTGGATTTGCCCTGTAGTCAAATGTACTAGTTGTAAACTCCCTCACAACTAGTATGAACCGCATGTCCAACTAGTCAGCCAACTATCTTTTTTCCATGCAATCAACTGATATTTTTAACATGGGGTTGTCCTACGAGATGGCAGTTGTTAGATTTTGGCCAGAAATATACCAGTCTCATACAGAAAAATACTAGTCCAATCATGGACCAAAACCACTTCTTTGGGAGTGTTAAATTTTTTGAGTATTAATTAAAAGGAAAAATAAATACATAAATATTTTAAACTTTCGAACATAAATTTAAATGCATTTTCCATTAAATAATATTAAAAGTAAAAGCTTTCAGGTACAATAAATATACTGTACTATATTTTTATTTTTTTTTTTAATAACATTGAATATGGAAACAAAAACATTTTAGTTAAAAATAAAACGGATACTTTAGTTAATTTTTGAGTGAACTAAAATGAAAACAAAACATTTTCATTAAAATAAATTAAATTCATTAACTTTGCACATTTCAGTCCTTCCTTTTTAATTTTTTTTAAAAGTAATAATTAATGTTTAAAATTTGAGATTTGTATAAGAATAAAATAAATAAATAATTCAAGCAGTTATTAAATATTCTTAATTTTTGTCTATACTTTGGCTTGTTGATTGATAATTGAAATTAATCAAATAATTATATTAATCGTGTAATTAAAGAGTCAAAAATAAAATTATAAAAATTAACAAAATTATGTAATTAAAATTAACGAATTAATTAAAAAAATGTCAAAGCAATTAATTATTAATCATTAAAAAGGTGCTAATATCGGCATTTAATCATTAAACGATTATCCAAAAAAACATGCTTTAATTAATAATCATTATGAATATTAATCATTATTTAACAGGTATGGTGTAATTGCGAGTACGTACGAGTCGCTTTAACGGTTTACAATATACCCAAATAAAAGTTATCATATTTTGTTTAGTTTATTGTATTAAACTGTCGAAGTCAAATAAAACAGAGCATGAATAAATCGTTTTGTAGTTGGTACATGTCTGGCCATTTTCGAACTAGTTCGGTTTCAGTCAGGAAATTCTAATTGTAGACTAGTATTTTCCCTGACTAGTTTGGGGTTTCTCTGCAGGGTAGTTAGAGAGCCAGTATATGTATGTTTGCATTTATGTGTGTGTAGATTTGTATATCTACAATGTATGCAGAGATATATAGGAATTTTCTCAATTTTTGCAGCGCTTTAAATGACCTAGTTCTCACGAGAGTATGCGCATATATACATATTCATACAAAATACATCCATACATATATATGTATGTATTTACAGATAATTTAGGTAAACGTTGTTAAAGTTCTGGGCACTAAAATCTAGAACATTCAAGGACTGCCGAGGTGTCCTTGCAAATGGGTATTTCTGAAAATTGTAGTACATACATACATGCAAAATAAAGAGATGCTCATTATAGGTATGGAAAATTAAATTTTAAAATTGTACCTATCTGCTAGACTGAACATATTATACTTATCAAGCTTATTAATTGCATAATGAAATCTCCAAAAACGTAAATCTTGAGTCACATCTATATATGTGTTATCAAACGTGTGATATGTACCTAAAAAGTAAATATCCGTTTTTATAAGTATACTTACATTAATTACATGACATACCCTTCGATTCCATGTCATCTTTTGGAATCAAATTAAACTAATTTAGCTATGTGAAATGGCGTTGGAAATAATCTCACAAAGCAGTTCGTGCCAACCCAGCTGTAGTTGAGGCAACGGCCTGCAAATTCACTGCAATATTCAGTACAAAAATCGTTCCACAATACATCACGAACTCCATGAAACTCAGTTCAGCAATCAATGCCTGAAAACTTTACTGAACAAAAAGTGAAGCTTTCAGTGCTACTGGAATTTTCTCTGAACGCGTGTGAGGATTTTAGGGTTATTAACTTTTCGCTGAATGTACAGTGAAGTTTTCAAGCCTATTAAAAGTTTGCTCCAGGCGCTTCACGACTTGCAGGTTTTTACAGGAAGTCCTTCCCGGTCGCCATCTTGCATAAGGTTTATTAATGGCGAAAACAGCGTTTCCTGTAAATTGCTGTAAAACTTGCAAATCGTGAAGTACCTGGAACAGGACTTTAATTTCAATAAAATGGTAACTTTGATCGTTTGACTGTTTTCTGGCAGCTCTAACTTCAGTTGTTTCTAGAAATCAATAATTGTGGCGTCATTTTGTGTTGTGTTTTTTTTCCGAAAAAATTTAATTAAATACATGATTGAAATAATATGTGCTAAATTATATATGATTGAAATAAAAATATAAAACAAGTAATTTTTAGCAAAAAAAAAACCGACTTCAACTCTCATATAAAAAAAATATATATATTTATATCTCATGATCCGCTGATCGGATCTTAACCAGATTAGTGTGGGACCACCTCTGAGACACTACCTTTCCGATGCAAAATTAAGAATTGCAAGAATTATCGAAATCGGTTGACGTGGTCCAAAGTTATGCGGTAACATACATAAAAAAAAAAAAAAAAAAAAAAANATCTTCAGAATTAGTGGAGAACGCTAGTCCTATGGAAGTGCACACTTCGTGTTCACGCCTTTTCGTTCGTTAGTTATTAGCAGCGATAGGATTTCAAGGCACTAAAAATTTGGAAACGGCAAAATGAGCTTTGAAAAAGGGTGTTTAGTTTTTAATTTTATTATATACATACCTGTATGTACAATGTCCACGTTCAATTAAATATTAAAAAAAAAAAAATACATACAGTGGTCAAAAAATTATAGCCGAATCAGTTTTTTCAAGTTTTAAGATATTTTTATTATTTTTTAATTTTGGTTACTTTTTTTAATAAAAATATAGTTCATTAACAAAACCCGTGTAAATGCAAGTTTCCAACTTTGTGCTTTTTGAAAAATTCTAAAAAATCAACCTAATTTTTAGCCATTTGAAACTTGTACTCCATTCTACTAGAATTCAATGGGCTACAAAACGTAGGGCTTATTTTTTCTTACAAAAGGGATCTTTATGTCATTTAAATTTCCATTTTGGGGAGCCTTTATGGGCACCTTTAACTTAAAAGTGGCTTTATGAAACCGATCAGTCAAATAAAGTATTCTTTAAACTTTTAAGTATTCTTTAATCTTATTATGAAATCGGCCCTTAGTACAAAGAATTTACGAACGAGAATTCACCCTCAGGGAAAAATATCCAGCAGCAACTTGCAGGGAGAGTAACGAATGATTACACCGTGCGACAGTAAATTTTACACACAAAAAAATGAATATATTCTCATATTATTCAATCGTGGAAAACTAGCAGAAATTTTCAATCACTGTATATGTACACACACACTTACTTCAAATCCATGCACAAATAAATATATACAATAATTTTTGTCTAAAATACGGCCATAAATTTAAATATGTATGTGTATGTAAAAAACTTTCAGATCTTTGGGCAGTGCGGTTAACGAATTTAGTCAAATTATATTTTCTATGGAGCTTAAGCGAAAATTTGTTTTTCGTAAATTTTTTTGGATATTGGACGTGGCCCTCCCTCCTATGTCGAATGTGTGTGTCTCGAGAACCACTTCACCAATCTGTACCAAATTTTATATACACGTTGCGCCTGCTCTTCTTGAAATTTTTTGTAGTCGGACGAAAACCACGCCCTCTACAAATATCGCTAACTTTGAATTTTCGAAAATTATGGTTTCTTACTTATAAGGAAAATGAATCACACAAAAATTTATTGTTTCCGCCATGGTTTCCAAACAATTTGATATACAATTTATTTTTGTGTGCGCAATTTAAGAATTTACGTTTTTTCAACATTGAATCACACGGTTCCAGAGATTTGTCCTTATGTATGTATTTATTAATAATGTAATAAATATAGAGTAATTTATTTCAAAGTCTAAGTAGATGTTAATAAAAATTAATTTAATTGATATAAAAAAATTTTTTATACTAGTTTACATAAATAATTTTTAAATTTCTTTTAAAACCTCTCGTGTTAAATTTTAATTATATCGAAAATGGTAGCGTTGGTGAAGCTCTTGATTTGTTAATACATTTTAAAATTAATTTTGTCATTTGGTTTTTAATAAATTTGTTATATTGTTTTAAATAAGTAAAAAAAGTCGAGGAGCAACTCAAAACATATTCACAAAAGCCGAATGAATAAACGAAAGACTTAAGACACAAACTTTCTTTGTAGAGAAAATGGAAAAAACTACTACCCACTTTTATTCCCACGTTACCTGTGACAGCAACACAGAGATTTCTATATGCAGATGAGCGTACGTTGTTTAAAGTTACAATGACAACGGCGATGAAAAAAAAAATCCAAATGGTGCAGAATGTACGTAGTGAGATGAGACATGGCACTTGTAACTATTTATTACACTTGTTGCGCAATAGATGATTGTAAATATTACGAACATTGTAATGTTCTTGCAAATTCACTCAGTGTGCTAGTTTCATTACGGTGCAAATTCAATGATAGTGGTAATGTTCTACTTCTTCGTTCACATTTCTCCTCTTCAGTGCTGGTGTGCCAGTGAAGCCAGGAAATGGGTCAAGAAAGGTTTGATAGTTGGTATGCTATTCAGTGACGATATTTAAATATGTATGTACATTAGTTTCTTTCCCCAAATTTTCGGGATAAAACCTTTAAAACTGTCAAAAGGTAAAATTGCTCTCAGAGAAAG
>NW_016177174.1:0-8684 GCF_001687245.7 Rhagoletis zephyria | reverse complement strand
ATTCATACATGTGCACATAAGTATGTACCCAATAAACATTTTTGTTAAACCTCAAATTGAGATGCATTTGAGAATCAGTTATTTTCTCAAATCTTAAATGTTACTTCCCAAATGCATCTCGAATAAACGTTGATAGCGTCCTCAAACTAAAAGAAGCATTTTTAATATGAAATTTTCCTTTATATTCAAACGGAGAAATATTGAAATCTCAACTTTTTCGCAAACGTGAGAGGAGCAGAACGGAATTATATCGAGTTACTCTCATTGAAATATTTGTATATTGTTGCCAATGATGCATGTAAATGAAACACACAGTTTTTCTACAAGAATAATATTTTGTTGTTGTTGGATTTATTGCCTTTGCAATAGAGCATAAGCCCTTTCTTCATACATACACATAAATAAGATTTTTTAACCTACAAATATTATTTCATTTAAAGCAGGCAACTCGTTGTTCTTCACTATCGATGCAGCAGCCTATTTCTTACCTTCGGTTTAAAGTTTTAATGGCCAGTCAGTAGCTTATGTCGGCCGAAGAGGCACACAAATCTCAATCACAAAATAATATCAAAAAAAAAATCACTCAAATCATACTTTTTCTAACAAACAAATCATGGTATAAAGCTCAATAACGCTATTGAAATAAATATTTACAACAAAATTGACAAATGCATTTCAATTCACCCGAACGAGGAGCGATTATCCGATACACAAATTGGGAATAACAGCGACCGCGTGTTCCAGGGGCCATTTTGCGACTGATGTAGCACACTACACACTACCACAGATGGAACGGAACGAAATTTCATTTTTATACCCGAGCGCACTTGTGCACAAGGGTATATTAATTTTGTTCACATAACGGTTGTTTGTAACAGCCAAAACGAATCGAGATAGATATAGACAAATGTATACATAAATGCTCAGAATGAATAGAGAAATCGATTAAGCCATGTCTGTCTGTCCGTCCGTCTGTCCGTCCGTCCGTGTACACGATAACTCGAGCAAAAATTGAGATATCTCAACGAAATTTGGTATGTAGGTTTCCGTTAATCTAAGGTAGGCTGGTATTGAAAAATGGGCGAAATCGGACAATAACCACGCCCACATCCCATATAACGGTAATTTTCAGAAATACGAAAACTGCGATATTTTAGTAACTACTAAAGATTATTCACTCAAAATTGATATTTACAATAACTTTCAGACGAAAAATAAGAATATTATAAATTTTTGTAAAATCGGCGTAGCCACGCCCACTTATCGTTACATGTGCATATCATGGTAACCGCTGCACCAATTTCTCCCAAACTTGGCGCAGTTGTTGGCCTTGGTACAGCATACTAAATGGCCGAAAATTTAAAAAATCGGACAATAACCACGCCCACATCCCATATAACGGTAATTTAGAGAAATACAAAATCTTCGATAAATCAGAAAATATTAAAGCTAATTTATTCAAAATTGATGCTTGCAACAATTCTTTACCAAGAAATACGTTTATGGTAAAATTTTGGAAAATGGGCGTGGCACCGCCCACTTATGATCACATATATGTATATCGGTAACCGTTATACCAATTTGTACCAAACTCGGTATTTTTATTGTCCTTCCACATAAAAGCAAAACGTTGAAAATTATTGAAATCGAACTAAAATTATGGCCGCTTTTCATATAACGTTAAATTTCAGAAATGCTTGAAACTGGAATATTTCGAAATTTAAGGACGCTAATTTCCTCAAAATTGATACACCCCGTCTTTCCATCTAGCGGTAGTTTTCGGAAAGGTGAAAAAACATATATTTAATACTTGCGCCGGGTATTTAATGTTCGGCTCCGCCCGAACTTAGACTTTCTTACTTGTTTTCATTTCATTTAATTTATTAAAAAAATAAGATCTATTAGTACAATAAAAACCAAATAAAATGCTAAAAAATTGTTTTCAAATGTTTTTCAAACCATTCTTAAGATGATAAACAATATTTGAGAAAAATATGAGCAAATTTTTAGTTTCAGATTACAAGCAATGCTGAAAATCCAATTGAGAAGTAAGATTTTCTCAAGCGGTGGAAAATTTTTGTTTTGTATAAACACGTTATGGTAAGTATAAACACGTTACAGTTACTTAGTTTTTGTTAGTATAATTAAATTCTCAGTACAAGCGCATCCTCGCCAACCCCTTTACACTCATACAAACCGAAAAAAAATTCGACGTTCCACTCTCAGTCTCTTTGCCGAAATTGGTTTGCAACGGCACTTTTGGGAAATTGCGCGCTAAACTAGAAGAAAAACGGCATATATCAGCAGAGCCACAGGCGAAGTACGTCGCGAGACCGAGAAAACCTTTGTCGAAAAAATACTTTCCTCTGATAGGAGTAAACTGGGGATGGGAATTTGGGGCCTCAAATTGCACAAAAACTACAACATGATGAATAGTGCGCGCTAACGTGTGTGGCCATTACATGCATATGTTCATAGTACATATGTACATCGGTGTTGCATATCTGCCGCTGCTGTTGCTTTCCTGTAATGCACTTTTTCAGAAAGCAAAAAACAAAGTACGCTGATCCATAGATGGGAGATAGAATTCACTTTCGGCGGCGCTGTGACTGAGAATGGCCCACGGCTTGGTATTGGGTGGAGGGGAAAGGTTTAAGTTGCGCTGCAAGAAAAGTTATAGCTTTGAAACCGTTCATTTGTACATGCATACATACGTACATATATATGTAAGCATTTGGCAACGTTGAATGTGCCCGGTGTAGCTGAGAATATAGCATAGCTAATGCAAGGATATGCCTGTGGCAAAAATAGAGTTGCAGCTGCTGCGAACAAGTTAGTGTCCGCGCACGCAGTAACGCTTATAACCGAGTTTTTCAGCCATCGATTGTTCTGATTGTCGGTGCAGAGCCGGGTGAAACACATATGCAGCACACTCAGCAGATCAGCGGCCGCTTTTTGTTGCATGACACTGTCATTTTAGCGCGCGACCATCCGACTTGCCTGGCAACACTTTAAAACCCCAAACTAACGAAGCAGCTCCGCACAGAGGAAACCGGAGTGTCGGTTGTGAAAGCTTTGCCCGACCACCATTAACCAAAAGAGGAATATCCCTTCACACTGAGCCAACGGCGAAGTACACAACATGATTGGATATGGAGGCACAGACGCCTGCATTGTTGGTGGTGCTGTTTCTGTTATCTCACTTCTCTTTGACACAAGTGCAAACAAATCATCGTGAACACATGGTTTTAACCAGCATAGGAGAGGTTGCAAGGATACTAATAAATTTGTGGGCCTTAATGTGCTCTACAACATATCTTTAAGTTAAAAAGGTGATGAAGTAAACAACTTCACTTTTTTTTAATGGAATACGGGCAAGATGTGTGATAGAATTAGTGATGCGAAATAATAATATAGTTGTCGATTATTGGCCAAGCGTTCATTGTAGCTAGCACTGGCTTTACTCGCGCGGCTGTGAAAACAAGGCTAACGCGAACAAGGCAGTGCGAAAATTCTACATAGTATGTTTGTGGATGAGCCATGTATTTATTTATTTTTTATTTATTCATTCAATAGTAATCTAGCTCAATAAAGTTGCTTACATACTACATGGAGATCAAATATATCATACATTAAATTTAGCTTCATTTAACAATAGTTTGAAAGCGGGCTTAGACATAGCTAATGGCTAAAGAATTTGAGAGAACATTGAATTCTTTCAAAGCTCTAAAGATTGGAGCATTAGAAGCATAGAGAGTACGGACACGTTCAGTACAAACGATATCAGTATTACGAAGGGTTCTGTTAGGAATATGGAAGCAAATGCATTCGAGTAAATACGGTGAATCAATCACACCATTAATTATGTCAAAGACAAAGGTGAGCGAGATAATTGTTCTCCTGCATTGAAGAGATTTCATTAGCTTTATTTATTAGCGCACATCTAGCTCTATATGGCGGAATTGGGTCGTCGAAATTCAATGATCGGAGCGCAAAGCGTAAAAACGTTTTTTGAACCCGCTCGAGCCTATTAATGTGGCACTCATAATAAGGTCTCCAAATAAAGCAAGCATATTCCAGCTTGGAACGTACAAGCGACGTGAACAACAGCTTTAACGTGTAGGGATCCGTGAAATCAGAGCTAAAACGGCGAATAAAAGCAAGCACTGAGTACGATTTAGCAATGGTGAAATTTAGGTGACTATGAAATAAAAATTTCGAGGCAAAGACTACACCTGCTTATATTAAGCTGTAAGCCGTTGGTCCGATACCAAGCTGAGACATTATCCAAGTCAAACTGAATCTTGACGGAATCAGAGGAGTTTGCAATGGTGGAGAAGATCTTCAAATCATCAGCATATAAAAGAAATTTGGAGTGCATAAAACACGACGAGATGTCATTTATAAAAATGACAAAAAGCAAAGGGCCTAAAATGCTACCTTGTGGAACTCCAGAAGAAGCAATAAATGAGTTGGATAGCGGATTTTAACCAACATAAAAATGTTGAGTGAAAACCTAAACTTGCTAATTTGGAAATCAAAAGTGAATGATCTACTCTATCGAAAGCTTTTGTAAAGTCGGCATATATAGTGTCGACTTGAAAACGGTTGTTAAAAGCCGACATGCAATACTCAGAAAAAGTTGCTAAGTTAGTTACAGTGGATCTGCCGGACATAAAACCGTGCTGGTTATGGGAGATGAAATGCTTAACTGTAAAATATAACTTCTGCTTTATATTCAAATAGCTTTGATACAGTTGATAACTTGGCAATGGGCCTGTAGTTGGCAACATCGTTTTTGTTACCACTTTTGAAAAGAGGGCTGATGAAGGTTTCCTTCCAGGCATCGATACTCAAGTGATTTATTGAAAATTATTAAAAGTGGAACCGCAAAAGCCATTTCTTTAAAGGGGTGGCTTAACACTTTTTTACCGACTTCACAAAAAGGAGGAGGCTATAAATTCGTCGGATATATTTTCTTATTTTATTGGTTCTTTTTTATGTATGCTACCGCATAACTTAGGACCACGTTAACCGATTTATATGATTATTTTTTGATGGAAAGGTGGTACCTCACAGGCACCCATACTAATTTGGTTTAAATCCGATCATTGGATCATGAAGAAATTAGCGATAATCTTATATTTTTATACAAAAATTGAAGTCGGTTCTGGTTTCTGCTTAAAAATTACTTGTTATTGACACAAATTTTCTGAGAACAAAAAAAAAATAAATAAAAAAATACAAGCAGACTTGTCGTGGGTTATGCGGATGACCTCACGCTAACACGAATGGCGTTTGGCCATTCAACCTGGATTTAACGATAGTCTGTTACTCAAAAACAAAATTCCTTTAAGTTTTCATTGTAAAATAGAGTAATACTTTTTATTGATTATTTTCCGGTGAAACCAATCCATTGTGCATACTTATGTACAAGTGAAAAAAGAATCAGATGTTTTTCCGAAATGCCTCGAAGCAGAGGATACTGGCAAAGGGTCGAATGACAAAAGCATTTTTTACAACAGTTTCTTTGCTCTCCTGAGAAGTACCCATTATTACATTCGATAGTTTGACATGGTAGCGACGATATGTACATATGCTTTTGCTCACAGTTATATTTTTTGTATTTTTTTCTATCAAGATCCCTACCTCTACCCTTTTCAAAAACAAAATCGATAGTAACATCGATAATACACCGATAAAAAAATCTATAACAATATCGATAACAAATTCCATAAAAAATATCGATAGAAAAATCTTAAACAATATCGATTAAAATTCGATAACAAAATCGACAAAAATATCGATAACTAAATCGCTAAATAAACTGATAAAAGTATCGATAACCGAATCGAAACAACAACTATTAAAATATCGATAACAAAATCGATAACAAAGTCGAAAAATACCGATAAGTTCGAGAACCCCTAAAATCTATAAAATACCAATAGTTCCCAGATTGAGTCCCTATGCCTTCATCTACATATGTATATCCTTTTCTTTATAATTGCCTTTAATTAAATCTTTCTGCCTATATCTTTATCTTTTCTTTTATCGGTATCCCCACCCTTGATATTTATATTTATCTTTGTTTTTACCTTTACGTTTATCATTTTTATCTACATATTTCCCTTTACCTTTCGATATGTTCGTTAAGTGTATCAATTTACCTTGATCTTCATTTTTGCCTTTATCTTTACGCATCTTTGCTTTTGTTTTTATTTTTATTTATTATATTTCGGTTTTCAACCGAAACTGTGCATCTATGCATTGCATAACTTCGGGTTTTTCATATGCTTTATTTCGTGTTTGAACCGAAATTGTGCATGCTTGCATTATTTCGGTTTTTGTTATATGCATTATTTCGGGTTTCTAACGAAAGTGTGCATATGGATAATTTCGTTTTTTCTATTATGAATTATTTACTTCTACTTAGTAAGAGTTTTAATCCTTAAGCGCGACCGAAAGTCGCCTGCGCAGAGAGAAGTTCTGCGCAAAAATACTTCCGTCCCCTTTTCCGGCAACACAGAACGGAGAATTCTACTTAGTAGGGGTTATAATCCCTAAGCGCGGCCGAAGGCCGCCTACGCAGAGAGAAGTTCTGCCCAAAAATATTTCCGTCCCCTCTTTTCCGGCAACACAGAAAGGAGAATTCTACTTAGTAAGGGTTATAATCCCTAAGAGCGGCCGAAGGCCGCCTACGCAAAAAGAAGTTCAGCGCAAAAATACTTCCGTCCCCTTTTCCGGCAACACAGAAAGGAGAATTCTACTTAGTAAGGGTTATAACCACTAAGCGTAGATAGAAGTTCTGCGCAAAAATACTTCCGACCCTCTTTTTCGGCAACACAGAAAGTAGAATTCTACTTAGTAAGGGATGTAATCCCTAAGCGCGGCCGAAGGCCGCCTACTCAGAAAGAAGTTCGTTTTCATGTATGCACTATTTCGGTTTTTGTCATATGCATTACTTCGGTTTTGAGTCGAAACTGTGCATGTATGCATTAATTCGGTTTTTGTCATATGCATTATTTCGGTTTTGAACCGAAACTGTGCATGTATGCATTACTTCGTTTTTCTCATATGCGTTATTTCGGTTTTCAAACGAAAGTGTGCATGTATGCATTATTTCGGTTTTCAACCGAAACTGTGCATATATGCATTATTTCGGTTTTTTTCATATGCATTATTTCGGTTTTCAAACGAAAGAGTGCATATGCATAATTTCGGTTTTTCTAATATGCATTATTTCGGTTTTCAACCGAAACTGTGCATATATGCATTATTTCGGTTTTTTTCGTATGCATTATTTCGGTTTTTTTCATATGCATTATTTCGTATGCACAGTTTCCATATGCACAATTTCAGGGTGCCCTTTTTTTTATCGGTATCCTCATCCTTGATATTTATATTTATCTTTGTTTTTACCTTTATGTTTATCACTTTTATCTACATATTTCCCTTCACCTTTCGATATGTTCGTTAAGTGTATCAATTTACCTTGATCTTCATTTTTGCCTTTATCTTTACGCATCTTTGCTTTTGTTTTTATTTTTACCTTTGTCTTTATCCTTTTCTTTATCTATGTGCGTCCTTACCTTTATTTTCATTCTTGTATTGGTCGGTTTCTAAGTGTTATTCCTTGAATTTTTATTAGCAAAGATGTGGCCGAATATGCAGATGGAATGATAAAAATAACCCGGCCCTTAATCTATTTTATGTACATACATACATACATCTGATTCCTAAACTACTGTTTACCACGTTTATTTAGTTCAGCATCAATATTAAATCATACATTTAGGAAGCATTTCCGCCCCAACCTTGTACATTAGGCCGGTTAAAAAAAAATTTTGTTCATCTTTTCATGATATTAGTAGAGAAATGAGTTACACTACATGTCCACAGACATTTTTTTATAGGTTCCCCGCAATAACTTGAATATCGGATTAGCGAATCGTCAAAATTTATATAAATTATATAAATTTATATAAATATATAACTGTGCGTTTAGACATTATTCCGGTTTCAACCCGAAACTGTGCATGTATGCATTATTTCGTTTTTTTTTTCATACGCATTATTTCGCTTTTAAAACGGAAGTATGCATATGCATAACTTCGGTATTTTCTCATATGCACTATTTCGGTTTTCAACCGAAACTGTGCATCTATGCATAACTTCGGGTTTTTCATATGCTTTATTTCGGTTTTGAAGCGAAATTGTGCATGCATGCATTATTTCGGTTTTTGTTATATGCATTATTTCGGGTTTCTAACGAAATTTCGTTTTTTCTATTATGAATTATTTACTTCTACTTAGTAAGAGTTTTAATCCCTAAGCGCGGCCGAAGGCCGCCTACGCAAAAAGAAGTTCATTTTCATGTATGCACTATTTCGGTTTTTGTCATATGCATTATTTCGGGTTTGAGTCGAAACTGTGCATGCATGTATTACTTCGGTTTTTCTCATATGCGTTATTTCGGTTTTCAAACGAAAGAGTACATATGCATAATTTCGGTTTTTCTAATATGCATTATTGCGGTTTTCAACCGAAACTGTGGATATATGCATTATTTCGGTTTTTTTTTATATGCATTATTTCGTATGCACAGTTTCCATATGCACAATTTCAGGGTGCCATATATTACCGTCTTAGAACTCAGTTATTCAAGTTTTTCTTAAACCAAT
>NW_016177173.1:6877-8685 GCF_001687245.7 Rhagoletis zephyria | reverse complement strand
AAGTTCGATTCGAGATGGTTAACTTTTTGGTGGGGACATGGTATAAGAATTCGAACAAGTCGAGTTTGTGTGGTGTATATTTATATGTACATACATACATTAGGGTGTCACAGCACATAAGGGGCGAGTTTTTTTCTGAGTACCCGAAGTGTTGCCAATTAAAAATGCTATAATTTTGTCTAACGTATGCGGAATGAAATGTGCACAATGACTAAGCAGACTTTGAAAAATTCTTGTAAACACAGGAGCCAAACTAAGTATACCAAAATCTACTGTGCAATCTTAACAGCCACTCCACTAAAAATAATTGTGAATTAAATAATAATTTGAATTAATTTTTCCACTCGTCCACGTATATACAGAGCCAATCTGANTCACAGCACATAAGGGGCGAGTTTTTTTCTGAGTACCCGAAGTGTTGCCAATTAAAAATGCTATAATTTTGTCTAACGTATGCGGAATGAAATGTGCACAATGACTAAGCAGACTTTGAAAAATTCTTGTAAACACAGGAGCCAAACTAAGTATACCAAAATCTACTGTGCAATCTTAACAGCCACTCCACTAAAAATAATTGTGAATTAAATAATAATTTGAATTAATTTTTCCACTCGTCCACGTATATACAGAGCCAATCTGATTGATGAGCAGTTTTTGAATATATCTATGGTCAAGCATTGCTTTAAATTATTATAAATCTTTTGAAATGTATAAAATAGTTCAAATATTTTGAAATTCTACATAATTTTGCGAGTATAAAATTTTTCGAGTGCNCAAGCATTGCTTTAAATTTTTATAAATCTTTTGAAATGTATAAAATAGTTCAAATATTTTGAAATTCTACATAATTTTGCGAATATAAAATTTTTCGAGTGTTTACTTTAAAAATGCATATTTAAAAAGGACCTAGGAAGCGAGCTAAATTATACTTAGAAAAAGTAAACATTAAATATGCATATCCTACCTCAAATAGTTCCAGCTGCGAGGTGCTGCGAGTTCAGCTTCTACTCTTCCTTTTATAGACCCACCTCCTGTAAAATTTATTGGATTTTTATTGTAGAGCTGAAGGGAAAGACTCTGATATGTACATAAAATAAATAAAATGCAATATAAAATGGAAATTAAAGAAGACGTAGATATTAATGACTAGCCAATCTATTAATCATATTCAAAATTCAGTCAAAAAAGGCCGCTTCTCTGGACGAACTCCGGTTTCGATGGCCAGANTTGACTCGAATTTGTTTTCAAATCGCTTTTTAACCGACTTCCAAAAAAGGAGGAGGTTATCAGTTCGTCGGAATATTTTATATTTTTATTTTTTTTTTATGTATGTTACCGCATAACTTTGGACCACGTCAACCGATTTCGATAATTCTTTTTGCATCGGAAAGGTAGTGTCTCAGAGATGGTCCCATACTAATCTGGTTGAGATCCGATCAGTGGATCATGAGATATATATATATATATTTTCTTTTATATGGGAGTTGAAGTCGTTTNATCATATTCAAAATTCAGTCAAAAAAGGCCGCTTCTCTGGACGAACTCCGGTTTCGATGGCCAGAGTCTTGCTGGCCTTAGCTCAGCTTTTGTTGTATAAAATCTCGGGAAAAGTTCGTCGGAANAGTCTTGCTGGCCTTAGCTCAGCTTTTGTTGTATAAAATCTCGGGAAAAGAAAGTTTCATTTTGTCATTTTTTAACCGACTTCCAAAAAAGGAGGAGGTTATCAGTTCGTCGGAATATTTTTTTTTTTTTTTTTTTTTTTTTTATGTATGTTACCGCATAACTTTGGACCACGTCAACCGATTTCG
>NW_016177173.1:0-6798 GCF_001687245.7 Rhagoletis zephyria | reverse complement strand
TTTTTTTTTTTTAAATTACTAGTTAAAATGAAGAAATATGAACTTCTTTAGAAATAAAATAAATGTGCCTGTTCATTTTCTCCAAAAATTCATAAAATTTAGTACATGGAGCCAAAAAATGTTGCGTAGAAGGTGGGCGACGTAACAAGATAACAAGTTGGAAAATTCCGGGTTAAACGAGCAAGGCACGCCGAATTTCATAAAAAAAAAGTTTTGCTTTATTTGCGCTTGTTTTTCTAGAATTACTGGACGATAAAGTAAACCGATTTCGACGATCGTTCGGATTTATGTTTTTCTCGTTAAAACCAGCATATATTCTGAATTTCATCAAAATCGGATAACATTTACTATTTCCGCCCACTAGAGCTGTGTGCATGGTAGCGCGTTGAATTTTACCATTTTCTACATTTATTCATTCATAAGTTCCGAACAGCCCATACACGAAATTTCAGCGAAGGTGGTGTTCAGGCGACATGAGAAGACATCTCATCGATTTTTTTTTACAGCTCTACAGCTTCATACACTGCATCTTAATAGCCCATGGTGGTTGAGTGGAAGATTGCCCTATCCGAAAACGCCCTATCTCAGCAAATGGGTTAAGAACGCTCTATCTCAGCTGCCGCTTCGAAAAGGATTTTTCGCAATATAAATTCAATATATCAGCAGCTAAGATAGAGCGTTTTGCAACCAAATTCTGAAATTGTTAGCTTTTCAGCCATTTTCTGAGGAAGGACGTATTTTAACCTGCAGCCGTGATAGGACGGTTTTGACCGGAAATGGGTTAGATAAACCGGAATTTTATATTTAAAACGAAACAACATTTCCCACAAAAGTAATTATATTAGTTTGCAGTATCGGAATCTGTGGTAAAACCATGTATGGCCTAGTTAAAAAAACTGGAATTCTGGTCATTGTTACTACCTCCGATCGAATAGTTGGAGTTCGAAGGTCATTTAGAAGTTGAAAAAGGCACTTCTGAGAAAAAAGTTTAAATCAAAAGTTCGGTATTTTTAGCCTCATAACCCGAATTTTTAGTAAAAACATGTATGGCTTATTTAAAAAAATTGACCTCCGGTAAGTTTAACGGATTTCTGTCCGATACCGAAAGTCGGTAACAGCACCAAAAATAGAACATCTTTGATTTGATAGGTCATATTTGTGAGTTTTTTCAATAAAAAGATTTCCCTTAATTTTAAAGGGGTTGGACGGGTGGTCTAGGACACCCTCTATATCCCTAAGATTGGATAGATTTAATGCGATTGATCTTCAAGTTTCGCTGTGCTATATGCCAGACAAATTTTTTGTGTGATATTAGAAGTCTGATGATATAACCAAAACTTCAACTTCAATTCGGCATGGGTTATCGTCATTCTACAGCAAAAAAACTCTATGTATAAATATGTTATTTAACCAAAACGAAAAAATTGAGAGGGTATGCGTAGCGAATTTTAAAACAAAATTTTAGGGGACACCCTAATGTACATAGGTATACTTCATATATTTGTGCGGCTTTCTCACCCACAATACTGTACGCAAACTACTGTATACGTAGATACAGCTGGAAGCGGCATAATTAGGCAGCATTCTTGTATGCTGAAGGCATTGACAAAAATTTCATTTGTCCATTTGCATGAATTAATTAGCGAAAAGTTGGTCAAGACACAAAGTCGTCGGTATGGAAGTCAATTCGGCAAAACACAGACACAGAGTTGCTCAATATAGTATATATATTTATATTTCCATAGTGACGAAGAAATGTCAGAAACGCTCTAATTTATGCAAATATTTTTATTTGTTGTAATAATAATAAGCTGCAGCTAAAAAGTTAAATTGCATTGGTTAATAGTGTAACGAGAATGGCGACCAAAATGTACGCCAAATAGTTATTAGCTGTATTATTATGTGAAGAAGAATAAATGCCGTCATTAATAGAACTAAATCAATACAAAGTTGAAAGAGTTGAATTTGGTTGGATAGATTGAGTTTTAGCAGTTTATAGCGTAGCTTTAAAGTTTTATTATTATATGTATGTAGTAGGGGTAATAGGTGAACCTTATTATCTCTAGACATGAAGTCTTAATATATCTGACAGATACGACAATAAAAAAAACTTGCAAATTGTCTACACCTTTTCCAACAGTATTTCATAAAAACACAAATGAATTTCAGAAAAGGCCAAATGAAATTCAGAAAAACTCAAATGATTTTCAGAAACACACAAATGTATTTCAGAAAAATATTTTAGTTGTGCTTTTCTGAAATTCGTTTGTCCTTTTCTCAAATTCATTTGACCTTTTCCATTTGTGTTTTTCTGAAATACTGTTCGAAAAGGTGTAGATATGAGTATTTAACCCGAGAACCCAAACCTTCAAGGCATTTTTTTCAAGAATACATAGTAATAAAAATTCTTGTATTTATTGTTACTTATAAACAAACACGCGTAAAAGAAAAAGTAACAAAATATATTTTAGAAAGAGAAATTCTTAAAAAATGTGTTTGAAGGGAAAATACATTTTAAAAGCTGCTAGATGGAACGGCACTTAGAGATTTTGACACGAATTTTGATTTGATAGACATGCATTTTTCACTTGTTGCAAAGTCTTACATTTTCTGTCTTTCGAGTAAGGAAAACATCTACAGCATCCTTGTTTCATGACGCTAGGAGCTGGTCTTTTTCACTATGCCTTAATCATTTCACGGATATTTGTTTGTCCAATTTTATGCTCTTCTAATATGATCTGTACACTCTTCTTTATTTCGCTCCGAGCTCCGCTCTTACTCCCAATAATTTATGTTTTATTTATTTAATTACACTAGTTTGCCCACATTTTTTTTAATTTTCTTTTTGATTGTGAATCCAATGTATTTTACAGATATTAACCCAGCCAGCAAAAAATCTGAAAATGGATCCCAAAAAATAAAAAAGTGGAGGAAACACGGATTTTTGTCCGTTTACCGATTCCATTTTCGGATACTTTGACGATACGTTCCTCCACTAAAGTGTGCGGCAGAAATGACGTATTTACAGACAAGAACCGAGAACTGATTTGAAACAGATACGTTTTTGGCTGTTTTTCTGAAATTTTTCTTATTGAATTTTTCGTTCATTACGCTTTTCTTCTGCACTTGTGCAGATGCTTTTTCATGGTTCGAAAACAAAACAAAAAATTAAGGAACGTCTCACGGAATTTGAAACCGACACCTTCAGAAAGCTAACACTGTCGACAAAATTTGCGTTTCTCTGCTGAATGGGAAGTCACTGTTTTTTCATCGCCGTTTAAATAGACGTGGTGGCCATTATCCCTAACTGCTAGTTATTTTGCGATGAACAGTATTGTCAAGCAAAAATATACTAAAAATTTATTTAACACGGTTGTTTACAGTGGCAAAAATCAAAAATAAATATAAAGAAAATTTAGTTTTTTACAAGGAGCTAAAGAGCAAATGACTTTTTTTAGCTCTTTTCCCCAGTTTCGCTCCAGCTAAACTCCTTTGCTCCGCTCCGAAGCCCTGATTCTGTGGCTCCGATAATTTAAAAATTTTTCCAAATGCACCAATCGTGTGATTTGGCCTTTAATTACAAAATAAAAATGTGTTTGAAGGGAAGATACATTTGAAAACCTACTTGAGAAAACGGCAATTAACCTACAAAGTATCACAAAAGCAGTCAAATTACTTTGTTTACAGCCTAGTATAGCTAATTAATTTGTTTACAGTAGAAGTATGGCACACACAGCCCGCGACAAAACCAAAGCACCTCAACATTTTGAACAGTTTTGACTATTAATCTTCCGTTTGTTTAATGTTCATTATTGTCATATAAAAGCATAGCTCTTTATCTAACTAATATCATATAAATCCAAATTTCAGACTTTGTACAAAAATTACATAAATTCCACAAACTTTTCAACTCAATTCCAAGCATTTCACTTTTAATTTCTAGAATAATTTTTGATATGCAGTTTTATTACTCATTAAATTATAGTGCAATAAATTTTAGGTTGCTAAAAAATCGCGTTTAGTTGTAATCATTTTATTTGCAGACGGTATCACTTACTCTTTTTCACAAAAATAAATTTTTTATGTGGAAAAAAGTGCATAAGATCTTCAGAAAAGAGTTACCAAAAGTCAACGCAATTTTGTAGCAATTTCAAACTATCACTTTATTATACAAGATTTTAATAAGTTATAAAACTACATACCAAAAAGTAATTTAGTAACTCTAGTTAAAATACTTGGGATTGGGATGAAAAGTTTGTACAAATTTTAAAAATTTTGTGCAACATTTGGACATATGTGGTTTTTGTTAAGGAGCTGAGCTTAAATAAAAAATTAAATAACCTTAAAAAAGCAACAGAAAATTAAAAACTGGTAAAAATATTGGTGTGCTATCTTTTGTCACGGGCTGTAGACTAGATTGAAAAAGTTTTAATTATCTTAACCACTATCCGCTGAATAAACGATTTGACAACTGATGAAATGTGAATATTGCGTGAAGAACGTATGGTTAATTTCGAAGCGCAAAAGGCCTAACCTAACCTAAAAATTTTTCATTATTTTTGCTCTCATTTTTACATTAATACCATTGAATTCGCCTACGCGTTCAACCAAAAGTGACGTAAGTAAATAATATTTTAAATGTTCTTCTACTTTGTTTGGTAACATAAATCTCTCACAAAAAAAAGACAAATGCTGTAAGCAAAATAAAAATAAAAAATGTGAATCGCCACTACACAGTTATGGTACGGAAACCGGAATGAGTGGCAGCTGTAAAACATCATGGACATAGGGATCGATGACACCTGTGCGAACATATATATATACATACAAAAATATATAGGTACATTTGTATAAGTAAAGAGAAGAGCACATTTATGCACATGCGTACATATGGAAATATACAAATGCAAATAGAAATTTTTTTATATATAAATATACCTACATTTTTATACGATAAATATTTTTTGCAATAACAGAAATATTTTTTGCTAAAATGTGAATGGAAAACATCGCTCAATGCTGTATAAGCGAATAAAACGAATGCATTTTATTGAAATTTTACCACAGGCGGGTACACACATATTGACATAGCTACTTATTTATACCCTGCAAATATCGTAGGATCATGTGATTCATTTATGCCGTTATGGTGTGCTTACAAAATACTACCATGTAATGCAGTAGTGGACCCACACGTGTCTCTACATCAGCTTATTGTTACCCGATAATTGCTTGTGTTTTAACGGTCGTATCCATTCATAGAGAATGGTTCCGTAATGCAGAAGTCCACGTAAGTAGGAAAACCTTTTGACTGCCATTCACCTGGGAGCGGCCAGAAGTGATTCTTGTGCGTACGGTTTAAAGCGCAGCTCACTACGTCCGAATATTTATATCCACGTATCCTCTGGGTAGCGTACCAAACACCTTTTTGGCAGCGAGCTTAAGTGAGAAGATGTCAAACTTCGCGTGCGATGAGGTTTGGTTCCCGTCAGGTTAATACACCGCCCAATGAAAAATTCAAACATGCCTGGAATGAGAACCCCTGCTTTTGATGACGACCACGGCATACGTATAAAGGACTATGATTTGAAGGGAAGATGCGCAAGGTTTTTTTTTTTCAAATACATATACATAGGTATGCAGGATACAAAAAAAAAATATTATTTAAAAAAAAAAATTAGTTACTCATGTGTACATGGCGTATGAGATTTATTTTATTAGGAACTTGATTTTTTGAAACAGATCAGGCTTTAAATCAGGTAAAAAAATTACACAGAGCTGTATGTTTTTTAATGTTTTCCCTGTTGAAGTTTGATTTTTATATTTTTTTTTCATCAAAGAAACAAAAAACGTGGAATTTCTCAGAAACTATTAGGCCTATCGAAGAGAGATGTATATACGGTTTATGGAGAATTTCATTAGCTGTCATTTGCCTTATTTAAGATAGTTCAATTGGTTCGTAACATATACGTGATTAAAGGGAACCACTTCGTTTTAGCTGAAAAACGGTAAATTGCAAATAGCAATTCTACATAGGAATAGGCTGAATACAACTATTGCTAAATCAGTGCTTCTTATTTCCTACAAGGATATGAACAACGAACATACACATGACATACATACATATGTAAATAAACTAGAAATTTTTTAGGCCCATTTGCATTTGTGGAATTTTTTAATATTCTTTAGAATTTTACAAATTTCCCTACACATTCGAAATTACCAATTTAGCGAAAAGTTTTGTTTGGTACACACTTTTTTGAATGCATAAAAGTTATTGTCAAACAAGTTACCTAACTAGTTAGCAATTTTGTTGTAAATTTTTTAATACTTCTGGGCATATGCAGATGCATTTAGGTGTACGTAGTTTGAATGTTTTATTAAATTTTAATTAAATATTTTTTTGTAATACTCGTATCTTTCTGTGCGCGCATTTTTTATTAGCTTTTTCTGGGTTAGTATTTTGCAGGCGTAAAGTCTATGAACAATATTTTGTGACTTTTTTTTGTTTTACCTGTATGATCTATGTACATACTACATACGTATGTATTATTTCTGTATCTATAAATTATTTGGCATATTTACACTTTTCTATATATGTTGCATGTCGAAGGGTGGCTGTGGAATTTTTGGGCGATTTTGTAATTTAGGTTTAAAGTTTGGCATTTTTGAAATTACGAATATGTTTTAGGTTATTTTATCCTATTGCGTTTTATTTTATTTTGATTTATTTTATTTTATTTTATTTTATTTTATTTTATTTTATTTTATTTTATTTTATTTTATTTTATTTTATTT
>NW_016177172.1:0-8685 GCF_001687245.7 Rhagoletis zephyria | reverse complement strand
AAAGTACAGCCGTGATAATTTTTTGTGTATCAAATAGATATTAGAACACGCTTTCTACCATACAGTTTCGAAATACAAAATCAATTTTTCCCGTTTTTTTTTATGATCGAAAAATGATCACGGCTGTATTTTTTGCTGATATATTACATACATATGTTCCATTTAGTTAAACAATATAAGAATATTGTAGTATGTACCACNATTAGAGATTTGGGTTGATTGTAGTTCAAAGTGTCTCTTTCCCGGTAAAAAAGTTTGAGAGAAAAAAAAATACACGTTTTGAGAAATTAAATTAAAAAAAAAATATGCACTTTTTGTTTATTGTTAAATAAAAAATTTTAAATAATGAAAATCAATAATTATATCATTCTATCTTGAAGTGACAAGAATTACTGACATTTGAGTAAAAACATTGTTGGAATCTATTAAATTTCGACAAAGTTATGGGCATTTTAAAAAAACATTCTCACTGTCAATTCGAATAATCGATTTTTGCCTGAAAAACAAAATCGCGTTTAATTCGGCCAAAAAATTTTTCCGAGCCAAAAGAAAAAATACGTGTCTCATTATTTGGACCAACAAACAATGTATTTGAGTTTGGTCGAAATTAAAAATCATGCACTTACAAAACTTGATATGCATTTGTTCGCCGCGAGATATTTAAGAAGGTGAAAATGCAGATGTACTTTTTTTTTGCTTCTTCAACTTTCAAATCGTTTGGAACTGCTGATGGTTTCACACTTTAAGAGATTTTACCATCTTGCAGCTTCTGACAAACAGAGGATCGATTTTACTTTCCCATTTTTCCCTACCTTACCAGAGAACCGTGTACGGGAACGCTTTCTGGTAAATTCCTGTAAATTCTTGCAACTTCTTGGGAGTTAGGGAACGCAACTAATATTGGCAAATGGGGCCAATTGTAACACACGAAAGCTGGGTTTAGTCAATGCCGCGATGTAATTTCAAACTTACGGCACTTCTTATTTGACGATGTAGATCACGTTCCCTGTCTCAGTCGTTCAGTAGCTGCGTGTCGATAGTTTCGTTCCTCAACTTTTCTGGATAAAACTTGTAAAACTGTCAAAAAGCAAAATTCCTCTCAGCCAAAGAGGGAAAAGCCAAAAAGTACGGGAACGCTTTTCGGGTAAAAATTGATAAAACTGTCAAATACACCGTGGACGACATTTTTTGTTTACATAGCAGTTTTTTTATCATTTGGTGATGTTCTAAATTTTACTCAAATACACCAGAAAATTAACAAAAGTACTTACAAAACTTGATGTTTCTTCGCTAGGATATATTTAATAAGGTGAAAACGCAGATACACTTTAGTTTTTGCTTATTCAAATTTGAAATCATTTGAACAGCTGATGGTTTGCGACTTCTGACAAAAAGAGGATCGATTTTACTCTCCCATTTTTCGCCCACCTTGCCAGAGAACCGAGTACGGGAAAGCTTTCTGGTAAAATCCTGCAAATTCTTCCAACTTCTTGCAACTGTTTTTTTTCTTCCTGAGTTCGATCAGCACAAATCGCAAATCGCAACTGTAAGCCAATGTCTAATATTCTAATGGCGACATAATCTCCCCAGAACACTAAGGGTGCAGCAGCAAAGAGTTTGAATAAGCATATTCGAAGCAATCGAGCAAATGTTTTTATTTGACGTTTTTTTTTATTAAAATTCCATAATTTTTCCGCAAACAAATAGCTTCTTCATATCCTTCAACTGTAAATGGTGACGCAAAAAATTTACAAGGCAAACAAAAACACCAAAAAAATAGCTCAAAGTGGACCTCCTCCTCCTCCTCCTCCTCCTCCGTCCTTTATTTTAAAGGACAGTCCTTTATTTCAACCCCCCGTCCTTTACAATTGTTTTCAAAATAAAGGACGTCTTTTGACCCTTATTTCTTGAACTGTACTTTAAATCAGCTCTGTATTTTTCAGAGGTAAATTTTTAACACAGAATATGAGAAATAAAAATGTCCCTTATAAAATATAATCTGCCTTATCATGAGTTTCACCTGGAAAAAAAATTCACCCGAAAATTTGTCATCCGCCCATAGTAAAACCATGGAAACCAAGAGTGAAAAGTGAACCGGTTCGGGGAAAATGAAACTCATAATAAGGCTGAATGAAAACCTTCGCCAGTTTGTTTCGCACCCCACTTAAGGGCTTTTATTTAATCGGTAATTTTTATTCAATCTATAAAGCACAGAGAAAGTTGTGCTCAGTATCGTGTTGCACGCTGAGTTTCCAGTTCCACTGAAAGAGAACAATAAACCCCTGCTGCACAGTGGTCCAAAACTGGCATTTAGTGTTCGTTATTCACTGGAGCCTTCATTTTTTGTTACTTAATTTGATCTTTTTTTTATGAAAGCTTATAATATTTGCAGGAGACTAGCTGAGCCTGATTTGTGAATTTTTATTTGGTTATATTAAATTTTTTAGTGAAAAATGCAGAAAAAGTGGTAATATTGAAGAAAATGTATTATCCTGTTCCAGTTAATGAATATTACATAACAAAGACTAGTTGAAAACAATTGTATTGTTCTCCCAAAACGAAAGAAATACAAAAAAAAAATGTTATAAAAATATTTACACCATGTTGCTCTTTGGCAACGTAAAAGGGTGCGTTTGAGTGTATTTAATTGAATAAATAAAGCAAATTTTATAGTAATACAAATTATTCCGAGTTTATTTAAAAAAATGAAAATATAGTGGACTGTAGGTTAAATTGAAATTAATAACTGGTCTAGTCGACGATTCGATTGCGAGTGCCCCTGGTCGGTGTACGGGTGCCGAGAGCTCACATTCGGGGAAAAAATACATGTTTTACAATTCAGTACGTTCAAAAGGAATTCTAGCACAATTTTAAATATATATAAATATAAGGATAGTGAGTATGTTCAGTTCCGAATTAAGTAATTCTATTACATTTCAAATATGTATATAAAGTATAGGGTGACTAATTCTTCATGTTAATTCATTATAAGTAATTCTATTACATTTCAAATATATTTATTAAAGTAAAGGTTAACTAGTTATTCATCATCATCCATGTCTTCGACATCACGCCCGGCCGGCCTCGTAGAAACGGATACTAGCTCCTTCAGCTGGTTGATGATGTCTTGCGCTTTATTGAGCAGCTCACGCATTTTACGACTCCGGGCAGCGGTGGGACTTTGCAGACCTCGAGTATGTCGGATTGTCCGACGGCTAGCATAACGAGTCCTCTCTCTACGTCGGATCGTTGACGACTTCGCCAGCGTTCGATGTAGCAGCGTGTGGTGCGCCCTACCACACTGATGACAGCTGGCTGGAGAGTCACCGGCACCGGTGACATGGGAGGTAGCCAGGCAGTTTACACAATATTTATGTACTCGGGCTGACTCATGCCTTTCAGCCGGCGTCATGGCGAGAAAAGCTTTACAGTAGCGCAATGAATGGGGGCGGCAACAAAGGCGACATTTGCTGAGCTCCATGAAAACCAAACATTAGTTTTTTTGCGTAAATACGGAGAGAATGGGGGTGAAAATGTTCTGTGGTTAACCACTGAGTCTGTATATTGAGGTATAAAGAAGAGAATTTTGAATAAAGTTTGATGCGTTAAGCATCCATTGTGCTGGGTGGAGGTGGTAACAAGCATAATTTTGCGATGTTGCGTGTTATAATTCCCTTTTGGGTACGGATGTCAGCCACGCGAACGTTTTGGTCGGGACCGGGATAGAGCTTAACAATACGTCCGAGGCGCCACTCATGGTGGGAGGTTGTCTTCTTTGATGACGACGAGGTCTTCCACTGAGACATTGGGTTCTTTGCCTTTCCACTTATGCCGTTTGTGTAGCTCTTGCAAATATTCAGTTTTCCATCGGGTGCTGAATTGATGGTGAAGTACCTTGAGCTTCTGCCACTTGTTTGGAAGAGACAGGTTTTCTGCGTTAGGTTCTGGCAGAGAGACAAGTGGTGCTCCTCTTAAGAAGTGACCGGGAGTAAGAGGCTGTAAATCGCTAGGATCTTGAGACAAAGGCGACAGCGGTCTGGAATTGAGTACCGCTTCGATTCGTATGAGCAGTGTGGTGAATTCTTCAAACGTGAATTTGTGATTCCCCGCGACTTTGTTGAAGTGCGTCTTAAAACTTTTAACCGCTGCTTCCCACAGGCCTCCCATATGAGGAGCGTATGGTGGTATAAATTGCCAGGAGAGGCCATGAACGGTGTATTTTGCAGCGATATCTGAGGCGGCTTCCTTAATAAAAGTGGAAAGTTCGGGGTGGATTGACCTTTAAGCGCCTACGAAAGTTTTCCCGTTGTCCGACATGATTTTATGGGGGACACCACGTCGACCAACGAATCTGACAAAGAGGGCCTTGAAGGCTTCTATTGTCAGGTCTGAGCAGAGTTCTAGATGTATGGCTTTGGTGGAGAAGCAGACAAACACGCATACATATGCTTTTGTGTGTGAGGCGCGACGCAGTAAAGAAGTTTTCACCAGGAATGGGCCCGCGAAGTCTATTCCCGTGGTGTGAAATGGTAGCGAGTAGGTTGCTCGTGCTGGAGGCAAGGCCGCCATTATCTGCGATCGCATTTCTCGCTTGTGTATGGTGCACACCTTGCAGTGGAAAATGCATTTTTTAACTTTCTGCTTAAGTCTTGGGACGTAATACTCTTGTTGTACCATCCGGACCATGAGCTGTTTTCCCGCGTGGAGTAGAGTTGTGTGGAGAAAATCTATGAAGAGAGAAAAGAACTTGGAGTTTTCGGGTATTATGATGGGGTGTCGTTCATTGTAGGTGAGAACGGCGTGCTTAAGGCGGCCGTTTACACGCATTACGCCACTTTTATCTAGCATGGGGTTCAACGATAGCAGCGAGCTTTTTTTATTTACCGGTTTCGCGGCTTCCAGTTGTGCGACCGCCTCTGCGTAATGATTGTGTTGGGCGCATATGATGAGCCGGGTTTTGACGTAACTGATTTCGTCCTGGGTGAGTGTGTGCGTCGTGGGTATTGGTTCCTTTCGTGCGCTGCGGATGAACCGATACACGTAAGCGATTACCCTAAGGGCGCGAGGAAATGACGAGAATCGAGTGAGAGGGTCCTCGTTCTCTATTGTGTGATAAGATTCCACGGATTTTTGTTCAGGGGGAAAGAGCGTTTGAGGCGCATTCTTTGGCCAGCTCGCTGAGGGTTTGGTGAGCCACTGAGGGCCATTCCACCATAGGGAACATGACGCTAGATCTTGTGGCTTGCATCCTCGAGTGCCTAAATCTGCGGGATTGTCTAAGCTCGATACGTGTCTCCATGTGGCGTTATTGACATTCTGCAAGATGAGGGAAGTTCGGTTCGCCACATATGTCTTCCATGTCCATGGTGGTTTTTCTAGCCAGGCCAGCACGATAGAGGAGTCTGACCAGAGTATGAGCTCATGGGTCGGCAGATTAAGTTGGGATCGAATATGCTTCACAAGTTTGGAGAGAAGGACCGCTCCACACAGTTCCAAGCGAGGCAGACTCACTGTTTGGAGGGGTGCGACTTTACTTTTTGCTACGAGCAAATGAGATGATGCCGAGTTTTCACAGTGTTCCACTCGGAGATAAACGCATGCGCAGAATGCTTTTTCGGATGCGTCTGAGAATCCATGGAGCTGAATGNGGGCGCGACGCAGGAAAGAAGTTTTCACCAGGAATGGGCCCGCGAAGTCTATTCCCGTGGTGTGAAATGGTAGGGAGTAGGTTGCTCGTGCTGGAGGCAAGGCCGCCATTATCTGCGATCGCATTTCCCGCTTGTATATGGTGCACACCTTGCAGTGGAAAATGCATTTTTTAACTTTCTGCTTAAGTCTTGGGACGTAATACTCTTGTTGTACCATCCGGACCATGAGCTGTTTTCCCGCGTGGAGTAGAGTTGTGTGGAGAAAATCTATGAAGAGAGAAAAGAACTTGGAGTTTTCGGGTATTATGATGGGGTGTCGTTCATTGTAGGTGAGAACGGCGTGCTTAAGGCGGCCGTTTACACGCATTACGCCACTTTTATCTAGCATGGGGTTCAACGATAGCAGCGAGCTTTTTTTATTTACCGGTTTCGCGGCTTCCAGTTGTGCGACCGCCTCTGCGTAATGATTGTGTTGGGCGCATATGATGAGCCGGGTTTTGACGTAACTGATTTCGTCCCGGGTGAGTGTGTGCGTCTTGGGTATGCGGGTATTGGTCCCTTTCGTGCGCTGCGGATGAACCGATATGCGTAAGCGATTACCCTAAGGGCGCGAGGAAATGACGAGAATCGAGTGAGAGGGTCTTCGTTCTCTATTGTGTGATAAGATTCCACAGATTTTTGTTCAGGGGGAAAGAGCGTTTGAGGCGCATTCTTTGGCCAGCTCGCTGAGGGTTTGGTGAGCCACTGAGGGCCATTCCACCATAGGGAACATGACGCTAGATCTTGTGGCTTGCATCCTCGAGTGCCTAAATCTGCGGGATTGTCTAAGCTCGATACGTGTCTCCATGTGGCGTTATTGACATTCTGCAAGATGAGGGAAGTTCGGTTCGCCACATATGTCTTCCATGTCCATGGTGGTTTTTCTAGCCAGGCCAGCACGATAGAGGAGTCTGAGCAGAGTATGAGCTCATGGGTCGGCAGATTAAGTTGAGATCGAATATGCTTCACAAGTTTGGAGAGAAGGACCGCTCCACACAGTTCCAAGCGAGGCAGACTCACTGTTTGGAGGGGTGCGACTTTACTTTTTGCTACGAGCAAATGAGATGATGCCGAGTTTTCACAGTGTTCCACTCGGAGATAAACGCATGCGCAGAATGCTTTTTCGGATACGTCAGAGAATCCATGTAGCTGAATGGTTTTATTAGGGGAAAACTGAACCCATCGTGGTATCCGTATTTCGCTAATGGCTATGAGGTTTTCTCAAAATGAAGTCCACTTGCGAAGCGCTCCGGGTTTGACGTTCTCGTCCCAATCGGTACCTTCCATCCAGAGTTGTTGGAGTAAGATTTTCGCCTGGATCATCATTGGCGATAGCCACCCTGCCGGGTCGAAAAGTTTCGCCACGGAGGACAAAATCTGTCTTTTAGTGGCTGCTGTGGAGTCTGGCAGGGGGTCAATAGAGTATGAGAATTCATCGTTGAGTGCATTCCATGTTACGCCGAGAGTTTTTGTTGAACTGGAATCATGGAATTTGAGAAAGTTTGTTTCTAAGAGGTCTGGTTTGGGTATATTTTTGAGTAGATATTTGTGGTTCGCAGTCATTTTTCTTAATGGAATTCTTGATCCTCTGGGTGAATGTATATCTGGCGGTACATTTTCTCAATGTCGCCATTGAAAACGTATTTGTACAAACGCCTTTTAGGAGAATGAGCATAACATCATTTTGGAGTATTGGACCTGTGTGGAGGATGTCATTAAGAGAGATACCTGAATGCGAAAGTTTCGACGCGTTGAAAACTACTCGCACCTTGGTAGTTTTACTATGTGGCTTTATTACTGCGTGGTGGGGTAGGTAGAATGAAAAATATTTGCCTTCACGTATTATTTCTCGGGACGATGTGGGTTCCATNCTGGGTTCCATGTGACCCAATGTGAGGTATTCTTCCAGGACCATCGAGTATGTTTGTTGCAGTTCCGACTTCCTTTCATGCGATCGCTCGATGCTGAGATAATGTTGTTGTGCTGCAGGCTTGGAGTGTCCGAGTGCAATCGTGTTCGGGAAAGTAGTTTTAAACGGAAGTTTTACCACGTAACGACCGTCATCTCTGCGAGTTGTGGACCTTTTATAGAGATCTTCACAAAATACATCATCGTCAGTGAGGGATGGGGTTGCTGGTACTTCTTCCTGTTCACAGAACTTCTTGAGCAGATCATTGAGAGAGTTTGTTGTGCTTTCAACTACCTGGGTTGAGAATGATGATACTTGCTCCGTCAGTGGGCCGCTCAAAATCCACCCAAATATTGAGTTTTGGGCTATCAAACTTCCACCGACATTGATTTTTAGGCCCGGGAGTAACACTTGGGGAATGAGATCGCTTCCTAATACCATGTCTATTCGAGCTGGAGTGAAACAGTGGGGGTCTGCTAGGGGGAGGGATGAGTATTCTTGCAGTTCAATATATGTAACTTTGAACGATGGCAAGAAATGAGTAAGTTGCGGGAGTATTATCGCGTTTGTCGTTATTTTCATAGTTGAATCAGCAGAACAAATGGTAATCGGGCAGATTCTGTTCGCATTTTGCAGTACGCGGCCACCCATTCCCATAATTTCATAACTAGTCGCTTTTGTCGGCAGGCCAAGCAGTTTTTGTATGCGAGACGCTATGAATGTTTTCAGAGATCCTTGATCTACAAGTGCTCAAATTTTGAAAATGGGAGATGGGACTCGTGCCTGATTTGTTTTAGATCTGGTGCCTGTATTTGCTGTTTGTGATCTAGCGGGGTAATGGAGAAGAGAGTGATGCCATTTTTGGAAATAAGCGCAGGTAAACTTGCTGTAGCACTCAGTTTCTGAGTGAGAACAGGCCAAACAGTTTTTACAATATTTGTTGTCTCTTATGAACTTATTGCGTTCTAGAACTGAGAGCTCCTTGAATTTGACACAGGTCATCAGAGAATGATTTGAGTTGCATAATTTGCAAGATACCCGTTTTTTTAACTCAGTGTTAAATGAGTGAGTTCTGTTTTTATAGCCGAA
>NW_016177171.1:7963-8695 GCF_001687245.7 Rhagoletis zephyria | reverse complement strand
GTACAGTTGACATTCGTATTTTTTTTTAGAAAATGATTGATTATGAAAAAGAAAAAAATTAAGCTCGAATACTCAACCTATTTCTATTTATGCTTTACAGCAATTGTAATAGGCTCTAAATATTTTGATTTCTAACTTTCATGACATTCCTTGTTTGTTTTCGCAAGTCATGCATAATCTCTGGTACCCCTTTGCATTGTTTTGATTGCTTGTAGATTTTTTTTCACCACGCTTTTTACTCGTATTTAGCCATGTTCTCTTTTCAAGCTTCACATACATATGCATGTAAATTATTTGGACTTTCTATACACTTTGCCATATTTTTGCATATCTACATTTCAAATGTTAATCAGTTAATGAGTTGTCAAATTATTAAATGTCAATAGCTTTGTCTAAAATTTTGACAATTTAATTTTTACCAAAATATTTGCTCGGCTGGGTAATTGAACTTTAACAACAGTAAATGTAAGAGGAAAATGATGACTAAATGCGATTGTAGGCGATTACATATTTGGTAGTAAAAAATTTGCACTTAAGCCAGGAAAGGAAATACCACCTCGGTCAAGAGTAAGCAGTTAGTATACCATTTTCCAAAGAACATTTTTTTGTATACTTTATGGCAGGGACTGCACGATATTTGTACATAAAAAATTCAATCTGCGGTTACATGTTACAAAAAGTTTTCTTCGAATATACTTATGTATGCATGTACCATTAGAGTGCATCACTCCC
>NW_016177171.1:0-7953 GCF_001687245.7 Rhagoletis zephyria | reverse complement strand
AAAAAAAAAAAAAAAAATCGGTACTGTTTTTCAATTGGAGTTTTGAAGTATATTATATATAAAGACTTGCCTCAAAATATTTCGAAAAAAATACTAAGATTTACGTGAGGTGGGCCAATTTGAAAATACCTCCAGAAATTAAGTTTTTTATGTATAAAAGTAGTCTCTTAAAGTATTTTTAGAAAACAATGTTGGATGATAAAAAAGTTTAAGCTTAAACAATTTGCATTTCGCAAGAACTGAAAAACGAATTTTAATTTTTTTAGAAAGTTCGCTACCAGCTTTTTTTAGTCAAAAAGAGCCAAAATTCAAAAAAAAAAATATATATTGAACTCTTTAAACGTAAAGTTTTTAATTTTATTCTTCTTTTGACCTATGCGTTAGCAAAAAAAAAATATTAAAAATCAACACGATTCTCTAGCGTCTTGAAATTGCACTTTAACCTACTAAAATTTCATGAGATATAAAACTGCATACATACAATTTTTTTTTTAATTCTCAATAACAAGATTAAAATTGTTGGGAGCAATTGTTAAAGTTTGTTGAACTTTTGTACGAAGTTTGATATGTGGACTTATATTGTACTGCTTACGTAATATGCTGGACTTTTATAAGAAAGTCATAAACATTAAAAAAATAAAATAAAAGTAGCCAAAACTGGTCAAAATGTCACTTGACTTAATCAGATGACCACAAGTGTATGTGTTGTAGCGGCCCGATTTTGCTGGTTTCAAGCGGAGGTAAACCTAGGTATTTGAGTTTGAAATGTGTATGCATATTTTATATGTACGTAAATGAAACGAGTACTTTCTGCTCTTTAATACATATATGAAAATATTTAAGCGAGTCCACCATAAAGTAGCTTTTTTATTCTCCTTTGATATCTCTATGCAAAAATATATCTCAAAGTGTCATCTAAGCGCTTTAAGAGTTTGAAAATGGTACCAAAAAATTTAAATGACGCTACTACCTTTTTTACTAAACATCTTATTATTGCCATATTTTAAGTTTAAAAGATTTTACTTTAGCATTATTTTTACAACGCTTTTATCAACTTGCAATGTTGTGTTCCAGAAACTTTCAATGTTGTGGATCCAGAAACTTTCAATGTTGTGTTCCGACACCAAAGCAAAGCTTTGAAAAGCTCCTATAAAAAAGCATAGTGAATAGGGCGAGGTAGATGACATCTAGATGTCGCCCTATGTACTACGTTTGCTACACCGGAAATAGACGACACGCCATTTCTTTAAATAAAATTAGTTTGACTATTGTCAATTAAATCGAATGCTTTGTAAGTGAAGTGACTTGTGGACAACTTGAGGTATAGGTGGACCAGTTGGTAACCACTTTGGGATCAGTTGGTAACTAGTTCGTGGGACCAGTTGGTAACCAGTCGGGGACCAGTTGGTAACCAGTCGGGGACCAGTCCGGGTACCAGTTTGGGACTAGTCCGAAACTACTTACATACCTTCGGACCTGTTGGGGACCAGTTGGTTCATGGGCTCCTGCACTGCCGCTCGGGGTTTCTGCCTTCTACGGTGGTAATTTTGGGCCGGGTTGCCTGTTTTGGCGGATTGTTGTGCTGTGTGCCGCGTATTACGTGTACCGGGTACCACTTTCTCGAGCGAATTGCTCTGTTGTGTGAGTTGCTGGCTTTTTGGCTAGACTTTGAGGAGGGTTTATACACGCATATCGGCGGAAATAGACGACACGCCATTTCTTTAAATAAAATTAATTGGTGCTCGTTTGTATGTACATACATATGTAAATGCATGTGTGTGCACCTTTCTATTAATATCGTTGAATTATTTTAATATCTATTGCAAAATTTTATTCAGACAGGACTAAAAAGTAGAAAATAAATAATATAAAAAAAAAGGAACAGTCCAGCGCCTTCGTCTTGGTCTGCAGGCTGTATCGGAGATACAGCCGCTATATTTAAACGTAGAATACGTGGTATGGTTAAGAGCATATCCAAGTCAAAAACGAAATCACACACTAAGAATAGAAACAGATCCACATTAACTGCAATCAACATATGTACGTATGTATGTATTTACATATGTACACACGCTGCGATTAGGTTATAAATAGCGCGCCTCTGTTTATCAAAAGCCGCATTACATACAGCCCAATAAATATTTTTATAGATTTCTGCAACCGCTGTAAAATTTTCTCCTTATTTATTTCGCTGTGCCTTTGTTCATATAATTATGCAAAAAATTGCCTTCCAGCGGCAATTATTCATAAAAATTCCACAGTGATTTGCAAAGGATCGGTTTAAATTTCGCTCAATTTTATAAGGGCGTAAACCTTAGAAAGACCTTAGGTTAGGTCAAATTAGAGTGGCTACGACCACGCAGAGCACGGATCACACGTAGAGCGGAAGCCATTTGTTTCTTTCCCTCCCTTAATAACTGAACCACTGAGTGTATTTTATATAGCACAAAAAATCGAGAACGTTCGCCGAGCTCAGGTTGGCTAATCAGTCTAAAAAGTTTGGACTTGTTTTGCTGAAGCGGGACAGTGGCAGAGATAATGCTCGATGCTCTCTATCTCATTCTCGTGTCTGCAACTGCAGGAAACATCATTGCTGCAGCATCCCAACCTTTTTCCGTGCGCGCTCATCAGGCAGTGTCCGGTGCTTACCCCGACTAATAATCTGAAAAGAGAAGCGTCCAGCCAAGTGAGAGCTATGGATAGCTATGGATCGCTTTACATACATCAATATTTGGCCAAATTTGCCGGGTAGTGCGTGTTTTCATGAGGAGGGGGTATGGTTGAACAGGTTGAAAGTATTCAGTTTCAAGGAATTTTTCTGGTTCGATCGTATCTAACCTTCCCGCACCTCAGCTGGCTCAAAAGTAAAGATTCACCGATGGTAGATTTAACATTACTTTCAGAGATTTGATGGTCAGTGCTTTCGTTATGATCATGGAAGCTGTCTTCTGCACTCGTTCCACCTTGGCTCTGGATATTTCTTTCAGCTTAACCAGAATAAAAGCCGTTTTCTAAACCAAATTTGTGTTCAAAGAGCAGATAAATTGTAAAACATACTTCGAAAAAGGGCCCTAAATAGAATGAAATTTGGGAAAGGTGGAAAATCTTTACTGTAAAAACGAAGGATATTCCATTTTAAAAATGATCACTAAAATCGAATTCAAACGATGTAAAGCGATTCATATTGCCATATTTCTTTAAATTGAATTTAAAGTTTAAACAGGTGGCAACCCTCTTAAAAATATAGCAATTACAACATATTTCGTTAGGCATCATAATTGTAATAATTCACTTATTTAACTAATCAAGTTTAATTATAACTTAAAACAGGTGGCAACCCTTTTTAAAAGTTTTTTGTAATAACGCTACCCCAAAACATCTCTTGTTTGATTTGACATCCTTTTTTAATGTTTCATTTAACTTATTGATTTAATTTAAATTGACTTTCAAACAAGTGGCATCCCTATTTAAAAATACATATTTTCGAAACAAATCTTTGTCATACCTGTCTCGATTGACATGTAAATACTTTATTTTACTTATGCAAAAATAGAGTGGGTCTTTAAGACACTTGGTAGGTAACCCTTTTCACAAAAATATTGATTTCTTAGGCCCCATTTGTTAGCCACACATATTGTAATAATGAAGTTTCATTTGGTCACAAAATTAAATTTGAATTTTTAAAATGTGGCATTCCTGCTCAAAATGTTTTCGTAATAAAGTTTTTTTGTTAATCATCGTATTTGGCATCCATATTGTGAAATTTCTTTGAACTTATAATTGAAAATATAATTTAACATTTTAAGCAGGTGGCAACCCTCTTCAAAATTTATGGTATGAATTAATCCAGGACATGAACTATCTCCATGAGCTACCACACAAACTTTAGCATTAAAACATTAGTAGGATTTCATTTAAATTTACTTTCCGAAACTGGTGGCAACCCTCGTAAAAAATATTTTCCGAAGAAATACAACTTTTTTAAAGCCTCCCTCGTTGATATCCATATTAAAATATTTCGTTTAATTTTATAATTAACCGAAATTCTAACTTTTTGAACAGGTGGCAACACTCTTAGAAATAAATTATGCTCTCTCTTTAAAAGGTGGCAGCCCCGTAAGAAAAAATTATGAAATACAACGTTTTGGAACCCCTTTAGTTCGACACCCAAATCGTAGTAATATTTTACTCAACTCATTAATTAATTGTTTTTATCTTTTAAAAAATGTGATCACTCTCTTCAAAAGAAAATTTCATTTGTATTATTCGGGGTTATAACCTATCGTGTTTTCCAAATTTCATTGAAATCCTGAAATCCGTACAGCCGTTTTAGCTTGAAAGAGCAACAAACATTTCACATTTACATACAAAATTAGTCAGATTTACTTTCTTCAGAAGAGCAGCACGGCCAAACATTATTATTATTTTTATATTATTATTACATATGGATTGAATCATAATTTATTTTAACCTTTTAAGCACTTTAGTTCAACGGCGTACATATTCGTTCTATATTATCAGGAAGGTGTTATCCTTCCCTACCACTTTTTTGCAAAAAAATCTAAAAACATATTTTTAACCACGCCTAACTCCAGCACTGCAACCAAATCCTTTACGTTCTTTGCACTCTAGTCTTCCTTTTAGAATTATCTCGCTAACAAAATCCTCATTCGGGCGTGTCAATTTCAATAGGGTGAGAAAATTCATTTCGGGCACAAAAATTGGCACTTGTTCGGCGGGATATGTAAAATTGCGAAAGTCCAAATGCGTATTCTGTAAAAAATGGATAAATGCAAACTCACTACTGCATCAAAAATGGAAAATGAGCACATGTATTATTTACATTAGGGTGTATCACCATAAAAGTTGCGTTTTTTCCACCGGAACTATACAATTTTTTTATATTTTAAAACTCGTAAAAATATTAAAAAAAAAGTATTAAGATTTACGTGAGATAAACCGATATGCAAATAATTCCAAAAATCTCATTTTTATTTCCTTGATACAATTTTTAAACATTTTTATACAGAACTTTCAACTTTCATTCTTTCTACCATCTGAGGCGATTTTTTGAAAAAAAAAAATTTTTTTAAACTACTTTTATTCACATATCAAAAACTTTATTTTTGATCTAGCTCACGTAAATCTTAATATTTTTCTGAAATATTTCAGCGGCTGTCCTAAAATATAATAGACTTTGTAATTTTAATGGAAAAATATTACCGCTTTTTTTGTATGGAGAGTGATGCACCCTAATGTGCATTCACACATACATATGTATTCAGAATAAGTACTCTATCTGGGTAAATATTTCATCTACTCACCGTCGCCATAGGGCATTTATTCGGCAAATTAGAGTATTTCGCCACGGATTGATAGAATAGTTTGAAGAAATTATTTTTCACAGATTTACTGATGAAGTCACTGACTTTCACTTTATAATTTAACAAATGTACAAAACCAGTTTTTTGCGCTTGTGGCATTTGGACATCCAGATAACCAAAATCCTCACAAATGTCATGCAGATAATCTATTTCCACATTGAAACTTAAATTCTGTGGCTGTACGATTCCACAGCTCGCATTGCCAGCATAGAGGCTGTTGTAGCGACAGGAGATTGATGTCCAGGTGATTGTGCGCTGTTTTAAATAAGAAAAATATTGGGTATTAATAATCTAATTAGTATTAAATTTAATTTTCACTAGTTTTCCTGGAAATTATATCCTACCTGTCCTCTGGTTTTCCATACGCTTGTATTTAGGAGATATAGCAGCAACACCGCTCTGCACAATAACATTTTCACTTTAAGTATGCAAAGTTCAAAAAGCTTTTGGCTCCGAAAGGTTTTAGAAACTAAGCGCTTTTATGATCTTAATCGATTTTTAATGACTGTATAACATTAATGCGCTTTTAATATAAATCATAACCAATTTCTATAAACGCTGATCCGTAACACCGCTCGNTGCCGTGACCCAAGGCTCCACTCGGATTGGTTACCGCATCTCGCACATGGGTTGCTCACGTTGCCCAGAGTGCGCGAACGAGGACGCAAGAGTCGGGATTGAGTATAGCCATGCAACTGTAACTGCATACCCAGCGCAATGACTATACCCCATTGCACTCCACCGCTCGCAGTAAGAACTATTATACAAATTGGTTGTAATTATTTCATCAAATGTGTGCTTAATGTAGACTAGCACTCAAACAAATTTTCAATGAATACGTGGTATAAAACCGAAGATCGAACAACGGTGTGACCAATTCGCTACAATTTGTAATAATTTTTCAAGCATAAATGCCGATATTTTGGTAATAAGCCGGTGATCAGCTACGCCTGGTCGATCCTGAGGATGGTTTCAAAAGCTTGGAAAAGTAGAGATTAGGAAAGCTGTTGAAGCTGAAAAAGTGCGAAGGGAACTTGGAGAAATGCGTCGCTGCTCAATCCGACATGGTATTGAATATGTCAGAAATGAGATTTCATTATTTACCTGTGAACAATCAGACCTGAATCGTGCGCTACCTATTTTAGACTAGGATCCAACGAAAATAGATCAATGCAGAAATTTAGGGGACTATCAGCAAATCAGAAGCCTTCAAACACAGAGTTTTCGATAAAATTTTGCATTTTGGTGCTACAACTCTTTGTCCCAACCGAAGTATATTATCATACTAACGAATCATACGAATAACTTGTCCTTCCACTCGGATACAGATTTTCCCATTGTGAATGCCTTCTAGGAGTGCCAGGAGGAGCACAACCGAGGTTAAACCATAATGTCAGTATAAAGTGTGAAAAGCTTTAGACGTCTGGAGAGCTGGGCATTGACATAAGAAGTGGTGAACCGACTCCTCTTCATCCTCATCCCGACAACTTCTGCAGAGGGAAGTTGTTGGTTCACGCTTTTCGATGGAGCATTGCTGCTATGGCACAGCGCCCTGTGATGACGGTAAGAGCCCTAACTGCAGATTTATTTAATGTCAATAGTTCTTCAGTACGACTCCTACTAGGTCTCGGCCACAAGGATCTTGATACCTCACAGTAGTCCCGATTGATCCAATGAATCTAGAAAGAAAGCGTTGGCAGTAGGGAGTTGTCCGCTTTACTAGTTTGCATTTCTGAGCCCATCGGCTATTTCGTTCCCTTCTATATTGCTACTATCAACGAATATAGTGACGTTCCCTGACAAAAAAAGGCAATTATACTACCTGCCTGATAACTGCAGTGTCTTTTATAATACTTATCATCCCGTATGACACAAGCCGCGCTCTCTAAGGCAAATAGCTCCGCCTAAAAGACACTGCGGTTATCAGCAGGCGGTATGATTGGCTTATTTGAAGATACTTGGATTACAGACCCGATCTGCCTATCGAAGCAAACATGCTAAATGTAAACGAGCACAATACAATATTATTCTCGAGTGATCTATTTATTGCCTTCATCGTGATTTGGGAACCGAGAAACTCTGCTCTTCAAACACATTTTTGCAGGACTTTTTGTTTAAAGGGCAGATAAATGTTAAAACCAACTCGAAAAAGTTAGTGAGGTTTTATATTAGGTTCAAGTTATCAGGCGGTATTCCTAATTCCGTCCCAGTAGACGAACTGGCCAGAGAAGGTACTCGTGAAACGTTGTCACCGGATAAGGAGCGGCTCGGGGTGCCATTGATCGCTTGTGGTACACTCTTGGATAGATGGGCCTCATGTCAGCTCAGCGAAAACCACGACATGCGTGATCGCATGGTTATTTTGGCCGAGGGTGGACAGTGGGCGGTCGAGAGCACTCCTTACACTCACAAAGCCACAGCTCTCACTTCTGGTGGGGGGTCACTGCCCTATCGGTGTTCACGAAGTAAGGCTGAAAATTCTACCGGACCCCTTATGTTGTAGTTGCCTGGAAGAGGACAAGGTGGAATCACCTCAACCCTACCTGCTTAAGTGCCCAGCGAGGTTAAG
>NW_016177169.1:317-8689 GCF_001687245.7 Rhagoletis zephyria | reverse complement strand
ACTATAAACAAAGTGAATACATTTCTGAACATTTTGTTTATAGTTAAGGAGTACATAGTTTTAGGCTACGTTTTCTGCATAAATAAAAATCCGTAGTCAAATTATCAGGAATAAATGGATAATTTGATTGTTCGACAACGTTGTGCTACTTCACTACAGCCTTGTTGGGTCTCGTGCTACTTCAAAGAATAGGCCAATAATTTAATTTGCACTATTGTTGCGTCAACTCGAATTACAGCACATCAATTTATTTATCTTACCTGCACAGCAACTTGTAATTCTTTGATTTCAAATAAACGACATGACAATGCCTTCGTAGTTGGGCTGCACATACGTATGTATGTATGTATGTGCTTTGAACACCAATCACATAGAAAAATGTACCTGAGTACTCTTGGGTGTCAACAGTACACAACAACATTACCTGCAATTACAACAAAAAAACTAAATGCACTAACACCCATATTAATTTATGTACATGTATGTACATATACATATGTACATATACATATATCCCACATATGTATGCTTGTATGTATATGTTTATTTATTTAAGACTGGATACAAACAAGTAGCCACCATCCTTTGTTTGCCACTTCTACATATTTCCACGGCCAAACTGAAGCGAATGACCTTAATCAAGGCCTCTTCTAATAAGAAATTCTCCGCTGCCGTCTAGCTTTGGTTTTGCAAGCGTTGCCGCCACAAATACACTATCGCTATGTATTATCTTAGTTGGTGTTGCGGCAAGAACAAGCAATTTACAATCAAATTGCAACCAGCATTGGCGTGCAATTGCGTTTTCGCAGTGGCGGTCCGTGGTTGGCGCTTGGTAGATGGTGGCTGGTGGCTGGTGGCTAGCTGTGGCGTGGAGTGCCTAGTATTGCCAGTTGCAAGAAGCACAAGTGCTACTACATAGTTGCGGCAGCTGTCTTCCACACGGCATTGCATTGCACGTTGCAGCGTCCTACTCGTATTTCAGACTGTTGTATGTAGGCATGCATGGGCGATTTCGCCGGGGCACAGTGGTTGGAGAAGTCATGTTTTACGCGAAAAATTTGAAGGGCTGTTACGATTATAATATTTACAACTGCGGCACTATAGTATTGTTGTAATACTAAATCCGAATATGCCATAAAATTTATAGTTGGACAGTAGACAGCTGTCAAATCAACTGCCGATTTCCCTAAAATTAAGAAAATCTTTTTGAAAATACCACTGATTGCGTTTGTCACTGATCACGAATTCTATGTCAAATTAAAACTTTGAGAGTTGATAGCTGTCAAATAAACAGTTAATTTTTCTAAAAATCAGCAAATATTTTTTAACATGCTATTGATAAAAGTTTTAAACACGCTAATCACCAATTTACGTCCAATTAATACCTTAAGACTTTAAAACTGTCGAAGGAGCTGTAAATTTCTCTAGAAACAAGGGAAATTTCCCCAAGAATTAAATATACTGGCCCATAGTCATAGTCGTAAGTTAAAACTCTTTCCTGTTAAGATAAGGTTTTAAGTTTAGAAGACATTTTTATGTTGTGACAATCGTAGAATCTTAAAAACGGCTTTTTCTTAAGATGATAGAGAACAGAGCTATCCATATGAAGAGAAAAAATTTACTTGGCAATATAAAGAAATATTAGTACTTTAATTAGTTCACGCTGCATACATCTTTTTTTGTTCTCTTAAATATTATATATTATTATTATTATTATTATTATTATTATTATTATTATTATTATTATTATTATTAATTATAGTTGTTGTGACCTTTTTAATTAAAATTAAACTCCAAAAAATCTGATTAACTTCAAATAATTATGTGGAATACCATAAACAAAAAAAGATAATAAAATAAAATAATGTAAAATAATATTTTTATTAAAAAATAATAAAATTAAAAAAATATTATTTGGATTCGCTCGGAGTGGGGACCGAACCTCGGTGCTATTGCATTTACTACTTCAGCAACAAAACAAAACTTAGAACCTTATTTTACCATTTTAAAATCGCGTTCTCCTTATTTTAAAGTTATAATTCTGTTTTTTACCATAAAATGCATTTTAAGTTGACTATGAAAGAGTTAAAATGGTGATTACAATAAAATACAATTTTAATCGTTAAAATCTTTTTCTAACTTCTCTATGACTATGGGACCACTAAGTTTTAAGGCTCACTGATCTCGAGTTCTGTATCGCATTCAAACTTTTTTGGTTGACAACTATGAAATCAACTGTCTTTTTCAGTGGAGTATATTGTTTTCCCACATCAAATTATGAAATAATAACAGTAATTATATTTATAAATTAGGGATAGTTGGGGCCGTCTGCTATATGTTCAGCCCAAACAATCAGATCCAGAACAAACAGTCTTTTTAAGATTTTTTTATTTTATACGAAATTCGTAATTTCCAAAACTTCAGTTTTCTCGTTCTTAAATTAATTTATTCAGGTTTGAATTTTGTGAAAATTTCGGACGCCATTTTGGATTTTAAGAACATCTAAATACCGAATTTCATGAAAATACACTAATTTTTTTAATTCTTGAAGGTCATATTGGATTCGTCATTGGATTTTTGAAAATTGACTTCAGCTTTGTTAAGACACATCTTACAAATGATATGATGGTAAATGTCGAATAAATTACATTAATCTTTAATATTTTAATACACTTTATGTTATTTGGAGCAACTGCTAAAGCTGGTCCAGTAAAATACAAATGTTCGCCACTCTTTTTGGCGCGAGTATGCGCGGCTTTTATTTTCGTGGATCCTTAAAAGGGCCTTCGAATTAGTTTTTGGTAAAGGAATAAAGATGTTTCTCGACCCTACCCATTAGTTATACATTTTTGAAGAAAATCTTTCTTGAAAAATAAGCCGTGTTATTAAGGTGTTAACAATTTAACAACCAAGTTTTATTATGTAATATTTCATATGAAATCATAATTTTCCATGTTTAGGAAGTAACACCAAACCAGCAATTCCTATTATAATTGAAAGTTTCCATCAAAAAATGTTAAGAAATCTGTCAATCTGCTAGAACGTACCACGATCGAATTCGTTAAATTGAATGGATTCAACGGCTTGCTCAGCTGATATTATTGAAAATACTAAACAATTTTGAGTTCGTTGGACATTTCCGAATAAGAGTAGCTTTATTCCGGTTAATTTATCACAGTTTTAAAATATGCCTTTTACGCGTAAAACACTGTGCTTCTCCGACCACTGTGCGGCGTAACAATTTTATCAGCAGCCGAGGCAACAATATTTTTCGACGCCAAATATTGGCCTTTTTTGTGTAGCAGTAGCAATTTTGTTTAGCTCTCCCTCCCTCTGTGCCGCACTACAAAAATCTATTGCCTTGCAGCGTGTGTAGTAAGTTAAAAATCTTACACGATTTTTGCGTTTACTGACTCTTTCTATTTATGTTGCTTTATTCGAATGCCTACTGTTGTAATTTACTAGTACTTTTTCGCGGTAATTTAGGCATGCAGCAACAATTGCAAATATACAAAGTGTAGCGTAAAAAGTAATGGAAGTTTCTTACTTGAGTCTTTTGTTTGTGAACGTAGTTGAAATGCGTTTTTTAGACTATTGCGTATGATCTTTGCTTGGATTGAAGTGCTAAAATTGTTATGGTGAGTTCAACTTTATACTTGAGGATATCTTTGAGTGGATAAAAGTTATGAAAAATTGCGTCTATTTATTGTTAAACTAAAACGTTGTTATGTACATAAAAGTGTGTTCGATTATTTGAATTTTTTCCAAAACCAGTTTTCGAGTTGTTCGAAAAAGGCAATTTCAAAAACGCGGTTGAAAATTTTAAGATTCACAAAAACCCTGTTAGACCGAGTACACTTACAGTTAGTCAGAAATGAAAGACTAGAATGTAATAAAATTATTAAAATTGGGTACCGCTTTAATTTAAAAAAGAAATAAATGTAATACTGTCAAGGTAGTAGCAGCATTANTATATACGCTGAAGTGCCTCACAAAACATGTTTTAACTAACAATTTTTTTAAGCTGTATTTTGCTTCGCTGTTTAACAAAGCTCTGCTTGACTAAGTTTTATTCTATTCGCAGCAACATCGCATTTAGACAAAAAATCGAAATTAAGAAAATAAGAAAATAAATGGTACACTGATAAAAAAAAATAAACCATTTAAACTAAAACACATATGATTTTGCGCCAAACGACCTTTGCTCTACTTTAAACAGATTTATTTTTGCAGATTTTTTCGTTTGAACACGATTTCATTGTGCACTTCACACATGCTTTTTCGTAATTAAGAAAACCAAACAAAAAAAAAGTCAAAATTCATATTCAGCCTGAAGGCTGGTTTTCACTATGTCATATTTTGACACCAAAATTTTTCACCATATTTTGACACAACTTTACTTGCTTTAGCAATGCCTTAACCGATGGAATAATGGGCCAGACACAGACAGGCGGCCGATTTAGCAACGCATATATACGACTAAATACCTATCCTAATCAAAAGCAATCGATATAACGCCTTGGAATCCCATTTGACAATATGTTTTCACTAATTTCACGGCAAATTCCACTGAATTTGACACAGTAAAAACCAGTCTGAATGGCATTTGAACCTGGACACTCCTGGTCGTACTCAACTACAACCACAACATGTAAGTGTGTTTGCAAATAAATGTTCACTTTGAATCAAGGCCATTTGTGTACAGATTTGTTTTTGCTATTCACAGAGTGCCGTTGTTTGGAATTTTATTATTGAGCTGAACCGGTTCTTGGTGAAAATTTCGAGACAACACTCTGTGGTCGATCAAAAAACCTATGTTTAATTTCACTTTACTTTTTCTGTTCAAAAATTTCTAATCGCCAAAATGAAAAAGCCAAAAATAGCACTGTTTGAAAAATCACTCATCAATAAAACGTTTTGTTTTAATTCCAAAGCACATTGATTTGTTCTAATTTGAAAAACATAAATACATATTAAAAATAATCTTCGAAATAAACTTGATAGTGTTTGAGACCAAAATTTATGAAAAAAAAAATTCTGTTTGTGCTATCAACAAAATAAAAAAAATATATACAATAAGCGAAATTTAAGAAGCAGTTGTCTAAATGTCTATATTAGATGAATGACCGGTTTATTCCATGACAAAACTCCGGTTTATTCGATATTCGCAAAAGTCACGATTTCAAAAATACACCGAGTCAATCAGCCACATATCGATATACATATGTGCAAATAATACAAAACATATGTAAATAATTTTATTACCACACTTAACATATTTATAAGTAACTGCGATCTTGATTGATGAAAAGAAGTTAGCATGACTTCGAGAAACTTTCCCTTTTGCGCATTTCTTGTGGCACGCAAGCGCACGCACTGGTAAACTTTGTCAGTATGGAATATGCACATAAATATGCTTTCAATAATATGCACATAAAAAGACGGGCAGGGCAACCTGTTAAACGGCATTCATTCAAAAGCAAACAAAACAAACCCAAAGCATTCATCACTAAGGGTCGCCGCCAAATATCTTCAATCTTGAATGAAATTCTGGTCAAGTTCGTTACCTGTTGCATGCGAAAGCCTTCTCTTAATTATTCTCACTCTTACCATTTATCACACATTCGAGAGACTGAAAGTTTTTGCTCGTTTTGAAATGCGCAAAAACTATGTTGCAAAGAAATCTTTTTTTATGTGAATGTCTTTTTTTTCTTTATTGCGAAATCTGTGGAACAGGTTTGTAATTTCAAATTATATCGAAGAAATACTTGATTGTTGTTTTGCGCTGGAATATGCTGCAACAGGTTCATTGGGATGCAATAGTAGATTGAGTTTTATGTTGCAAAATTAAAAACGATCTTGTGAAAAAGTTTAAAATACTTAAACTTATCAAAGACTATCAGACTAGGCCTTCCAGATCGTCTATCTAGGTCCCTAATATTGTTAGGTGGGGTGATATAAATACATTCTGTTAAATAATTTTATAATCCATAGGAACAGAAGGGACAGTTAGATTTGTATGGAAATTCTTTAGTGTATACATATGTAGAGAGTAAAACCAAAACAAGCATTCATAGGTTCCTACAAAAACTAAAATGACTCGACTCTGAAGCCACCTATTGCGTGTTATTAACCTGTATTTGAAGCAAATCGGGCCATAAATAAACGTCTCTGGACTAATTCGGATTAGTTGGCGAAATTTACGGATAGTTATCCAGCTATACAAATTGCTGGGAATATCGAAATTTGTCAAGTTATCGATATTTATTGCATTACCAATATTTATAGAGTTGTCGTAATGCATGGAGTTCTTTGAACTTATCAAATTATCGATATTTATTGATTTACTGAAAATTGTCAATTTATAGAATCGAAGGTTTTGGAATTTTCAAAATATATCGAGCTCTCGAAATTTGAAGGTTATATAGGTTTATTGAGTTTTCACTGCTTATCGAATGTCATCGTGCTAACAAAGAAATTTGTCGACAGCTTTCGAAAAATATGTTACTATCAAAATTAACCGAGCCTGTCGAAATTTATAGAGGTATCCATAGTTTATCGAGTTATAGATTTATATACATTTGGAGTTATCCAAATTTATCAAGCCTAGAAACGCACAGTTATCGAAATTAGTCGAGATATCAAATTATGTTCAGTTAACAGATTTTAGTGTTTTTGAAATTCATAGAATTTATCGACAAACTGGAATGTGTCGGGTATATTCCAAGTCCTGCTAAAGTCCTTCAAAGATATAAAAAAAATAAAGTCAAAGCAAAAGACTTTCCGGTGAGTAATATTGTACATTATAAGCATGGGCGTAGCCCCCCCCCCCCTCCCCCTAACTTTTAAATGTTCCTTATATATATATAAAATAGTACCCTGAAATACCAGCTTAATAGGGCCGAGCCCCCCCTAAATTTCATTCTGGCTACGCCGATGATTATAAGTAAAGTTAGGAAACCTCTCCAAGGGTCTAGAAAACTTGAAAAACGATCATATTTGGTTTGAAATTGTCGTATTTAAAATCTTATTGCTTTTGGCATACATATGTCTTGAAACTGTTTTCATATACGTACTTACTTGTGTATTAGAACACTATAATGGGGTATAACTTAGAATCAAGATATACAGAAATTAGCAGCACGTGATATATATTTGTTTTTTTTTTTTTGTAGTAGCTGCTGTGATTTTCGGCGGCATATTGCGCGGTTGCTTCTTTTGTGACATAAACGCGGTCAAACCTGAAGCATATATATGTATGTAATAGTTCTTATATGTTACCAGCATCAAAAGCTGTCGCATTCACTACCAAGCGACCGTCCACTGATCCGCCGTTATAAACTTGAGTCGTCTTACTGTTTGACTGACTAACTGACTTGATGACGGCCAAAAAAAATAAAGCCATACCAACCAGCTACCAGTAAAAGCACCCGAATGAATCGCAACAACAACAGGGCGATATGAAGCGTGACTAGAGTGGAATACAAAAAAAAAAATGTTATAAATTGTAGATAACATTGGCATAAAAAGTTTCAGCACGCGGCAGGTGGGGTACAAAGAATGGACATACACATATGAATGTATCTACATACATATATGTCAGCATGTAAGCAACAACAAGTTAGTTAATTGAGAGCGAGTTCTTGTTCCGTTGCTACCTAGTGGTGGACGTTACTGTTAAACGGTATTTGTTTGCAGTAAGCTTTTTTTATGATTTGGTTACGTATGAGTGGCAGTGATCTAGAAATAGACAACTATGCGAGCACCAACATAATAGTAGAAATAAATATACATACATATACATTTAATATTAAGTATATATTTTTACAAACATAAATGGCTAGTCGATCAGCTCTGAGGAGACTAAGGTCGGCACTTCTCACAGCAGTAACTATCTTGGTCACATAAACATATAGATGTGTATGTAAGTTTTTGAACATGTTCTAATGAAGCTTATGAATTTGTTGACACAATTATCATTTATTCTCTCTGCTGGTTATATTGTCACCTATATATTCTTTTTATACCCGAGCGCACTTGTGCACAAGGGTATTATAACTTTGTTCACATAACGGTTGTTTGTAACAGGCAAAACGAATCGAGATAGATATAGACAAATGTATACATAAATGATCAGAATGAAAAGAGAAATCGATTAAGCGGTGACTCTCTGTCCGTCCGTCCGTCTGTGCACACGATAACTCGAGTAAAAATTGAGATATCTTAACGAAACTAGGTACGTGAACTTCTTTCGGGCGGAGGACGGATGGTATTGAAAATGGGCGAAATCGGACAATAACCACGCCTACCTCCCATATAACGGTAATTTTCAGAAATACGAAAACTGCGATATTTTAGTAACTACTGAAGAT
>NW_016177169.1:0-164 GCF_001687245.7 Rhagoletis zephyria | reverse complement strand
TCAAAATTGATGCTTGCAACAATTCTTTACCAAGAAATACGTTTATGATAAAATTTTGAAAAATGGGCGTGGCACCGCCTACTTGTGATCACATATACAGTTGTCCACAAAATAATGGAGTGCGATATTTTGACCAGTTTTGGCTATTTGTCTTTTGTTTATTT
>NW_016177168.1:0-8690 GCF_001687245.7 Rhagoletis zephyria | reverse complement strand
ACCGTCATTACTCGGGACAAAACTCGTGTGTTTAATTATATTTTTACATACTATATATATGTAGCACAGTTAAAAAAATGCATTTCAAAAATGACAATGACATTCGCTGTTAGTTAGCATCATCCTGTTAGAAGCATTTGATTTAAAGTCATATATTATTATAGATACCTACTCATTATGGTATTTAAAGAAAATTTTGTAATGAAATTACAGAGAACCCGGTGTTCAGATACTTTCCCAACTACTTTAATTTATTTCCAGGAATACGTAAACCAAAATTTAAAGTAGATATTAATAAAAATAAAGTTTCAAGGCATTTGTTTAATGAATCTAGTTATAAAATATGTAATCTGGTCGCAAGGACTTGACTTTCTAGTAGTTTACCAAAAAAAATTATGTGTGAATACCACGCGAGATTGTAGTGAAAATTCTTCATTCTCTTTTACCAATATTACTATATTACTATTAAATCTACATGACGTAAAACACCAAAATTTGGTTTTACATTTTAAACACGTGGCAACCCTCTTAGAAAGCCTAAAAAATTGCAAATCCATTCCAAATCCGAATTCCATCTAAATCTATTTAGCCGTTCCTGAGTGAAGAGAAGTCCCTCATGGTTCCGATAAAAAAGTTCTTACTTCATAAAATAAAATGTTATTTCACATCTCCAGTAGAAGTCTTTAATTAGACCCCCCCACTTTTGAAATCCGAAGGAACGGTGAAGATCGATGACCTTCACAAAAAATTCATTCCCGTATGATATATGTACATAGTTAGATAGATATGACTTTCCGAATTGGTGGCAACCCTAAAGAAAAGTATTTTCAAACCAAAACTGTAATAAGACGCCTTGGTTTGGCATTCATATTTAAATATATCATTTACATATTTTGCACCGGGGGGTCATCGCTGAGTGGTTTCGATCCCTGGTCAGACCAGCCTCTAAAATAAAAAATTAAAGTTTTTTCTAAGTTTTAAGTTTTTTAAATATTTTTCCATGAAAGTATATTTGTTTAACAAACTCAAGAGGTACACCGAGAGGCTCTGCCAAAGCTTCGGCTTAGCAAAAGGGTAAGCGCCAAAATATTATATAATTTTAAGTATACTACATATCTTTCACCTTTGCCACCTGCAACACTTTTCCTAAAACGATTTATACACACCTTTTATGAATTTATTTAACATAATAAATAATTTGAATTTAAATTTTAAACCAGTGGCAACCCTCTGCAAATAGCTCGAAAATGTTCTAAATGTTCAAGTTAATACAAAAATGAGTTAGAATTAATTCAAGGCATACATATAGGCATAAATGTGTACATATGTATACGAAATCTTAATTCGTGAAAGCAGAATTTATGAAAAAGGTCATGAACTAAAATGAATGCTTCTGAAAAAACCGTTTTGTTATTTTCACTTTTATTTCAACGTAGTTTGTTAAAAATAAAATATTTCACACAAACAGGGTTGAAATTTTGAAATTCGCGCCCGCAATTTTTTATTTTGTACCAATGGCCTAATATAAAAATGTGTAGAAATGCACCAAGCGAGTGACACTAACTTAAAAATTTATACAAATTAAAAAGCAAAAAAGTCAACAAATTTTCGTAAAAATTTCGAGTTTTTTAATTAGATTTGGAGTATCAAGGGCCTATATTCAAAGCCCTCTATATCTTCGATGGAATAATGAAGTAGTGTAACATGAAAAGTATAGTTTTGAGAAAAACGAGTTAGAAGCTTTTATAATCCAATTGACCAAATCTAAACTTTAATTGTGCGCTTCTTATTCAAAATATTCATATTTTAAATATACCACACTTTTTACTGATTCCTTAGCTGTTAATTCACAAAAAAATTTTGTACCATGTTTACTTGCTTATACACTGTTTTATCTTTGATCATTTTTATATGAAATCTGTGTACACTACTTTATATTGGTTGCAGAATCAGAAAAACTAATTGATGTATGCCGATATTACACAATTTTATTATTCACATTTTGAAGCAGCAATATAATGAAGTAAAATACTCTAACGTTATTTTAAAACCACAAGAATTTCTTTCGAATTTTGTCAATAAGAGTCCAAGTGCACCATACACTATTTGTAAACAATTGTTGTACCTACACTGTTATTATAAAATTTCGTTTTTCGCGAATTAGCTCGTGATCCAAAAAGATATTTAAGAAAACTAAAGATTTTTCTAATAGATTAAGAGATTGCGTATCCAATGGCACGATTATCGAATAATAGTGTATGTGGCATTTACACTGTTTCTTTATTCCAGCGACGATATGCATTTTTCACAAANAAAAAGATATTTAAGAAAACTAAAGATTTTTCTAATAGATTAAGAGATTGCGTATCCAATGGCACGATTATCGAATAATAGTGTATGTGGCATTTACACTGTTTCTTTATTCCAGCGACGATATGCATTTTTCACAAAAACTACTTTGTGATGTTAGAACCCATCTGGGACTTACTTGACATCACTGATGTTAATTTTGCCTTTGCAATTTAATAGTAAATTCTTCTGTCAAGCGTTATACAAGGTCAGTATTAATATCACCGATTAAAGGTAAGTCTTAGGTGGATTTTTATATAAGAATCTAATTTTTGAGAAAAGGGTATTGAATATAAGCCCTCGGTATGCAGTTTTGTAGCCCGCTGAATTCTAGTAGAATAAAGTACAAGTTTTAAATGTTTAAAAATTACGTTTGAATTTTGAGAATCTATAAAAAAGCTCGAAATTTGTACGAAAGTTTGTTAATTTTTTTTTACTATTGCACAAAGTCGGAAACTTGGATTTACACGGTTTTGTTAAGTAAATGAACTATATTTTTATAAAAAAAATAACCAAAATTAAGAAAATAATCAGGCATGTTCTGCAAATCGCACGTTTTCAAATAGGTGAGATTTACAAAATCTATTTCGTAGGATTTATAACAAAGAGGAAAAAATTTGGCACTAAATCGATAGATATAACGTAAATGATGTGTTTTGGGCAGTTTCCACTTGAAACATTTAATAATTTGAAAACTTTTTATATAGTTTTGTACCAGGACTATTGTTTTAGGAAAAATGGAAAAAGCAACAAAGTCTAAGCGGTAGAAGTTATAGCAGCTATTTCGGAGATCACCACATCTCCTCATCATACTTCTTTTTTCTAGACTTCAGCAGGGATCGAACCCGCGTCATCGATGTACAAAGTCAGAAACGATAACCACTGAGCTATGCACACCCTGTAAACTCGTGTTGCTAATTCATTTTCCTTATTCAACCTACTGCTATCAAGTGCAGCTGATTTGCCGCTATTTAAACTTGCCATTTTTTCAATTTTTCCTAATAAAATAATCGTGGTACAAAGCTCAATAAAAATTATAAAAATTATATGTTAATAAGCCACAATAACATAGACAAATTTAATAATTTGATTACGAACACGCTGCAAAAAAAATCTGGATAAAACCCTCGAAATATAGAACAAAATTTGTGGATTTTTTCTAAATTCTGTATAAAGTTTGTGAGCGAGATTTATAAGGTTTTTGTTAAAGCATGAACCTTACTTAAAAAAAAAAACATAAAAATAAAAAATATTTCAAATACTGTAATACTGGAAATATTAAATACGAAACACCATTCATCCACTTTTGACCGCCACTGTACATGCATACATACATATGTATGTATTTCCAAAAGCACTCACAAATGTGATGGTCTTGAACTTGTTTCATTACAATTGCCTTATGCGTCGTTGCATACAATTTGTCTAAGACTTGAGCTGCCCAATGAGGCTTAGTGCGAATTTGCACACACGGTGACAATGTCAACGCAGGTGTTGCAAAAGTGTTTCGGTTGGTATGAGCGTGCAACATGCTGCGTGATTATGAATTCATACGCAAACAGGCACCCATCATCCAATGGCACTCACAGCCTTTTCGACATTTGTACGGCTTCGCCAGCACATGCAGACTAAATAGTAGATATGGGTACATATTTATGTAAGTATGTATGTAAATTTGTATGTGGGAATTGGAGGACATGACAGCTGTCATACGTCGCGTCACCCCCTGTATTTTATTTTTAGCGTGCAACAGTTGTACGGCAGTCCAAGTGCTGGATAAATTCTGCCGCCAAAGCTGGATTTTAACTTGAGGGTGGCTTGCCGCGTTCAACGTTTAATTTCCAACTTGTTGGTAGCCATTGCCTTGTCTGCATGTTTAGTCGAGAAATGAAGAAAGGAAAAAAATAAGCCGATTTGTGTTATCTTAAAGGTCGCGTGTGTATATAACTACGTACATATATACATAAAACAGAGCCGTGTAAGCACATGCATTGGTCGACGCTAAAATCATTATAATAGTCATAATTATATGCACATAAATACATTCATCATCCTTATCAAAGTCCAAGGCCATAAGTGTAATTGTTTTGAAAATTATTTATTAGGATTTAGATACATCTGCCTTCCAAACGTCAAAGGCACAACCTAAACTATGCGTGGTTTATTGACATCAATAATTATAACAATTTCGTGAGCCACTGTGGTTTTCAAGTGCTGATTTTCAATGTGAATCAAATTCTTGTGCTGAAGCGGTGAGCGTTACAGATATAGATGAATGGAGGAGGGACGTGTTAACGAAGAGCTTGACATGCTGGTGAAAAGAAATTCAGTTAGAAAATTCTATCATAAAAAAAGGTAGCAAACAATTGGATTCAAGATCGGGAAAGACGAAGGTGAAAATCTAGTAGCAGACGTCGAATGGGCGACCGAGATATAACAATCGAAGCAATTAGCTAATCCCTTGTGAAGACTGGAATCCCATATTCAGGTGGATTAAGTAGATACTACGTAATAGGATCACAGTGACAACCAATAACAAGGATCCTGGTACGCAAATATGGTCACTCCTCAAGCAGGAGTTCTATCACTCTGCTCTGGATGGTGGCACTGCACGACATACATATGTCCTACTCGAACTTAACAATGGTGAAGTGAATGAAGTGCGTATGCATATGATGAAGTGGTAAATGATTTGTTAAACCTTAGTATAGCTTATTCTCAGTAGGAATTGCAGTTTAAAGCCAAAACTTGCCCTGGGGATATACAGGGTCAAGTAGTAACTTAATGGGCGTCCAGCAAACAGATTGCGCAAATGTTACAGGAGCAATGAATTCGTGCTCTACGGATTCACTTAATGTGATTCTGCATCAACCGCCCTATAAACTTCCACATCCTTTTTTGCTATCAGTGCGTACCCATTTGCCGTTTGGCAATTGGATCGGAGCTTTGTCCTGTATTGGACGGCTACAATCTTTTGTGACTTTCCATAAGGAGTAGTCAGTTTGATTAGTAGGAGTTAAATTTCGCAGAATAGAGTTGAGATATCTGTTTTTTTAGAATTCAGTGCATGTTCATCTGTATTATGTACTTTTTTGGAAAAGCCCTATCTACAGTTTTTGATTTTCTTTTTATAAAATCCTGCATTTCATTCTTCAGTTATTTCTCTTCTGTGCCAACTGACGTTAATTGGAAATTCTAAGTTAAGTCAAGTGCTTTTCTTTAAAAGTTGTTGAGGACATTTTTCGTCTTGTCCCCGTGTCGATGTCATCGGCATAAACCAGCAATTGCACGCTCTTGTACACCCAAAAAAAACTTCTCTTAATTGAAGAAAAACAGCAATCAAAATGAAGAAAATGGGAGCGAAACAGCACCAAAGGAGTTTCATCCTCTTTTCATGCCCCACATTTCTTCAAAATTATAGATTACATCCACGGTTCCATATTTTCGTGTACGTTTTTACACATTCCAAAGAAAAATTACGCATTCGGGAGAATTTTTTACTCATTCTTAAGAATTTTCGACCTTAAAGTAAGGAAAGTTTTTCTTTGATCCAGAGATGGATTTTTGGTTCAGTGTGGTAAATTGTTCTGTTCCTCGGCTCTTATTATCTTCTCCAACATCATATTAAAGAAGTCACATAAAAAGCAGTCGCCCTGTCTGAAAACCTCGTTCGACGGCTCGAAGAGGTCTTTCCCAAACGGGGATGCCAAATTCAGACATAACGGCATATAGGCACCTCCTTTTAGTGCTGTCGAAAGCGGCTTTAAAGTCGACAAATAGGTGGTGAGTGTCGATCCTTTTCTCGCGGGTCTTTTCCAAGATTGGGCGTATTTCCAATACGCGGGTCTATGGTGGATTTGCAAAGTAAAACGCTAGACTGATGGCTCAATCAGTTCGTTCACGGTGGGCTTCAGTCTTTCTCATAATATGCTTGATAAGACCTTGTAACCTATGCTTGAAAGGCCGGCCCCGCGTTAGTAACTTGGTCGCCACGGTTGTTTTTACAGGAGCTCGTCCTGGCCTTGAAACTTTCCGTAAGTCTGCCCGCATTGCAATCTCTTCGCACTTCCGTATTACAGCCCCTCTCTTCTTATTGCGGCAAATACGTCTCGCATTCCTCTTCAGCCCCCTATAGCGGTTCCACATAGCTGGTGATGCGCCCGTTCGCAGCGTGGTCCTGTAGGCCATCCTTTTTCTCTACAGCTTCTTGACACTCCTCCTCACGCCAGATGTTCTTTCGGTCTCACTGAAATTTTACTACTTCTTCGGAGGCGGCTTTTGGCAAGGAATAATGGTTCCACTGCTCGCATATGACATTTTGGTTAAGAGTGCTCTCTGAGAGCAGGTGTGAGAACCGATGGGCAAATGCATTGGCTGTCTGTTGTGGTTGCAACTTTTCGACGTTAAGCTTTCTTTCCATGTATTTTTGCTGCAAAAAGACGGGTTCATATCTTGGCAAGAAAGTGATCGGAGTCGATAGTTGGCCCTCACAATGGACGTACGTCTAAGACTCCATTAGGTTAGGTTCGAGGTCAATTGAAGGTCAAGTAGCGAAAAACCTGAAATTTCAATGTATATCTTTTTAAATTGACCTTGACATGGCCTTGGTATCACCTCTTAATGACCCTATGGAATCCAAGGATCTCCATATTCGGATTCAGCGACAGCAAAAACCTTTTTACATTAGGATGCCCATCGAAAATGTTTCTTTTTACGAAATTTCAAGACCCTCCCCTCTTATTTTACTCGTTTTTATGGGAAATATTATTGCCTACTTTTATAGATTTTTCAAAGTTCATTTAGAGGTCGCGACCTGTCGATTTCGGTCGTAAAATACTATTTTGTAGATTTATGAGTTTTTGAATGACTATCTTTGGTTCGATTTCACTCTTGGGGAATATGCTTCGGTCTTCCAGGTTGAGGTATTTGTAATCCTGAAAGCCATGCACTACGTGGTGGTAAATAGCCATAAGAGCAGCCAAGCTGCATCTAAGGCATTGGCCAGCCCTCTTTCTAAGTGCTTCCAAACTAGTTCGGCAAAGCGAGTCTCGACAAAATTATGTTGGTTAATATATAACGAGCTTGGTTTCATAATGAATTTTTCCATGACAGTTTTCATCAATACCCTGTAGGGAACACACAAACTAGTGAACCAAATTTCTAGTTCATTACTAGTTCTTTTTCGCCAAAAGCGAACCAGTCCGATAGTAGCTAGTTCCGTACCAGTCCAAAATCAGTGAAATGTGGTACTTTCACTAAAATATTTTATATTAAATTTTAAAAGCAGGGAAGGTAATCATTATGAGTAAAATAATTGAAATCAGCATTTAATCATTAGTTTATGAATTACTATTGAGTTTTTTTTCGCGCAAACGGAAATAATAATTATTTGATTTTTATTTTTGGGATTACAAATAGTGATTATTTTATGATTTTTATTTTTTCGCGAAGAGATGATCATTAATTTTGAGTTTTATGTTTCCACTTAAAAATAATGATAATTTTTAAAATTGAAAAGGCCATTCAGACGCAACCTACTGAAATTTTAACCTAAAAATTTTGGGTCTTATTCCTTTTATAAGGGTGCGGCTACCTCTCAAAAGGATACGTCGTAATCATTATACTTAGTGAACAAAGGCCAAGATCCTGAAGACAATTGAGAAAGGCAATGCAGTTGCAGAAAAATTGGCATTTAAAAATAAGTGGCAAAACAATTATCACTTTTTCACTAAATTTATTTAAAAATGCAATCCACCAGAACTACCTTTTTTCTTTTAAAACAAAGACAAATTTATGTTTTTTTTTTTTAATGCAATCCAGCACAGCTACCTTAATACCGTCAGTCAATAAAGTTTAGGTACAACGAATTTTATACAGTACGAGCAACTATTTTTTAAATATTTTAGTTTTTGGTAATTTTTTTATAAAAATATGGACAATTCTACAACAAAACCCCCAAAAAGCAGAGTGCCAAAATTTAAGAAAATTCTGCAAAATTTCATTAAAATATTTCACTTTCTAAAGGGTGATTTTTTTGAGGTTAGGATTTTCATGCATTAGTATTTGACAGATCACGTGGGATTTCAGACATGGTGTCAAAGAGAAAGATGCTCAGTATGCTTTGACATTTCATCATGAATAGACTTACTAACGAGCAACGCTTGCAAATCATTGAATTTTATTACCAAAATCAGTGTTCGGTTCGAAATGTGTTTCGCGCGTCCGATTTATGGTCTACATAATCGACCAAGTGAGCAAACAATTAATGCGATTGTGACCAAGTTTCGCACTCAGTTTACTTTATTGGACATTAAACCAACCACACGAATGCGTACAGTGCG
>NW_016177167.1:0-8691 GCF_001687245.7 Rhagoletis zephyria | reverse complement strand
CAAAACGAAAGACAGTAATTAAATTTATATGCATTTAATAATACTTTAATGTGTACATATCTGATAAAATAATTTAAGGTATATAGAAAAAAGCTCGCTGCAAAAAAAAAATAAATAAAAAAATGTATTTGCTGGTTGAAAGAAGTTCATTATACTGGTGGCAGAAATAAAAGAAGCGCCTTAATTCGACCAGTTTTGTCTATATTCCTTTTGTTTATCCAAAATTTAAATTTTTTTATAAAAGTCTACCTCATATTACACATAATTAACTTCATATAAATGGGCATTTCTTTTTATCGAGCCGTAACCGCCAAAATCACGTAAGCGACATTTTTTTCGAAATTTTCTTTTTGATGCAGAAATATTCCTAGGACATCTAGATGCATTTCTGCATAAAAACAAAAATTTTGAAAAAAATGTCACTTACGTTATTTTGGCGGTTAGGGCTCGTTATAATTTCAAGGATATGGTTAATTCCAAACTTTATTAAAAAAAATAAGTGCAATGGAAAACAAAAGTATGGCTACCACATGAAATAATTTTTTGGGGTTCATAGGGACGAATAGGAATTGAAAATGCTAATAAAGTTAGTTCTAAACACACAATTTTTTCAAAAATAAGATTTGAAAAATGTCAAGGATATTCGAGGATATAATTATAAAAGGGTATTTTCAATACCTACCCTCCCTTACGCACCAAAAAATGTAATGGGTTTTAACTCTACAGAACTTCTCCTTCATTTGATACCCATTCTGGTTGCATATTTGGGCGCACATTTTTTGCTGCACAGAGGCGGGTNCATGGTTAATTCCAAACTTTATTAAAAAAAATAAGTGCAATGGAAAACAAAAGTATGGCTACCACATGAAATAATTTTTTGGGGTTCATATGGCCCTCGGAGTGTAAGTACGTCCAAAACGCTGGAAGCATGCCTTCCGTCTATCACAACACGATCGATTTGATTTCTCGTTTTTCGATCTGGAGACAGCCACCTAGCTTGATGTATCTTTTTATGCTTAAACCTAGTACTACATACCAGGGTTGCTGCGAATATTCGCATTCGCAAAATTTCAATTTCAAACAGGTGGCAATTCTTAAAAACGTAGCCTACTGTGTGCAAACTTTCATGCAAATCAGTTCAGTCATTTACGCGTATTAATTTAATTAAACTTTTCTAATACGTGACAGCTCTTAAAAAAGTAGCCTATTTCCCAACATAGGTCATAAGCTATCTCCGCGCGAAATGTCATGCAAATCTGTTCAGTCCTTTCCGCGTATTAATTTAATTAAAACTTGTTTAACAGGTGGCAACTCTCCCAAAAAATTAGCCTATTTTCCACTGTAGGTCATAAGCTATCTGCTTGAAAAATTTCATGCAAATCCGTTGAGAATGTTCCGCGTATTAATTTAATAAAACTTTTTTAGCAGGTGGTAACTCTTAAAAAAATTAGCCAGTTTTTCAACATACCTCATAAGCTATCTGTGTGAGAACCTCCATGCAAATCAATTCACTCATTTCCACGTATTAATTAAATTAAACATTTCTAACAGGTGGCAACTCTTAAAAAAGTAGCCTACTTTCTAACCTAGATGATAAGCTATCTGTGAGCAAAATTTCATGCAAATCTGTTTAGTCGTTTCAGCGTATTAATTTGATTAAACTTTTTTAACAGGTGGCAACTCTTCCAAAAAATTAGCCTATTTTCCACTGTAGATCATAAGCTATCTGTTTGCAAAATTTCATGCAAATCCATTCAGTCGTTTCCGCGTATTAATTTAAAGGAATTTTTTTAACAGATGGCAACTCTTACGAAAATTAGCCTATTTTCCAATCTAGGTCATAAGCTATCTGTGTGCAAATTTTCATCCAAATCTATTCAGTTGTTCCCGCATATTAAATAAATTAAACTTTTTTAACAGGTGGCAAAAAAAGTAGCCTATTAACCAATCTGGCCTATAAGCTATCTGCGTACCAAATTTCATGCAAATCCGTTCAGTCGTTTCCGCGTGATGATTTCCCAAACATCCAAACATACAAACTTTCACATTTATAATATTAGTAAGATTACTTTTAATTTCATAATTCTGAAATATATTTAATTCTCTATCTTTTAATATACATATAAACTACTGCAAAAAGTGAAGTAATAACGAAAATATTGGTCAAAATAAAAAGTTCACGTTCACGTTGAACTATATAGCGAGCTTAAAATTTAACCCCATACTTGTCTTAAGTTTTTCAACTTTGGCCATCGCTATTGGCAAACTATTTCACCGATTTTGACAAAATTTAATATACACATACGCTTAGCCACCTTAAGTACTGTCTTGAAAATATAGCTAGCTTTGAGTTTTTTTAAATTACCGTTTCGATTAAAAATTTTCATGACACGCAATGTGTATATCGAATTTGGTCGAAATCGGTAAAATAGTTTTTGAGATACACATATGTATATGATATAACTGGGCGGTGCCATCCCCACTTTCGTACAATTTTATGAAAAAACAATTTTTCGGTAAAGAGCCATTGTATACAGGAATTTTGAGTAAATATTAGCCGCACTGCTACTACTTGAGTTGCTTATACGGTGTTTACNTTTTAATTTCATAATTCTGAAATATATTTAATTCTCTATCTATTAATATACATATAAACTACTGCAAAAAGTGTAGTAATAACGAAAATATGGGTCAAAATAAAAAGTTCACGTTCACGTTGAACTGTATAGCGAGCTTAAAATTTAACCCCATACTTGTCTTAAGTTTTTCAACTTTGGCCATCGCTATTGGCAAACTATTTCACCGATTTTGACAAAATTTAATATACACATACGCTTAGCCACCTTAAGTACTGTCTTGAAAATATAGCTAGCTTTGAGTTTTTTTAAATTACCGTTTCGATTAAAAATTTTCATGACACGCAATGTGTATATCGAATTTGGTCGAAATCGGTAAAATAGTTTTTGAGATACACATATGTATATGATATAACTGGGCGGTGCCATCCCCACTTTCGTACAATTTTATGAAAAAACAATTTTTCGGTAAAGAGCCATTGTATACAGGAATTTTGAGTAAATATTAGCCGCACTGCTACTACTTGAGTTGCTTATACGGTGTTTACATGTGGCGGTTTTACAGGCAATTTTAGAGGCAGTTAGTTGAATCAAAAGTTGACGGTCCTCCAACTTCATTGGAAGCGATTTGTTATAAGGCCGTTCACACCAGGCGATTGTTGCTTTCAACTAAAAGTTGCCCGTAAAATCGCCTCATGTTAGGTGAGGTATCAATTTATTCGAAAAGATATGTATTTTGAGATAAATACTACGTATTTTGCAACTTTCATAGAAATGTTTGTAAATAGCGATGGTCAAACTTGAAAAATAATGAAAAATATTAATTTTTTAGCCTAACTTAACGGAAACTCCCAACAAGCTATGTAAGTCTAACAATATATTAATTTACATAATTTTAAAGGCCTATAATAGCCTTTTCAAAACATATGTGAAAAGTTCATTAGACCTGCAATCTTCGCTACGCGTTCTGAAACAAACTTCAGTAGCACTGAAAGCTTCACATCTTCTTCGGTAAATTTTTCAGGCATTAATTTCTGAACTGAGTTTCATGGCAGTTTTCGTACTGAATATTGTAGTGAATTTGCATACCCTTACCTGAAATACTGCTGGGAAGTGCGAATGTGGAACTTGAATGCAAGTTCTAGATAAGTGTTACGTCCAAGTAAATAAATAAATTCATTTTATTTTCTATTACAGGGCTGCACTCACACTTCAACGTATGAACCCACCATTACACTGCTTTCACAATTCGCTCCGATGCTCAACTTGCCTGTTTGTGATCCTACACAGAGCTGCGCATTCCCAATGAATGTCATCTCTTTGCTACCATACATGCTGCTGCACTACGAGGATGCAAATGAGATTTGTATACGCAGTGCGGAGAATATTGCACAGGTGTCATCAGAATTGGGCGCCAAGTTGGAAAATCTTGGCACTGTGATGACACTCTACAGCCGAAAGACATTTTGCAAGGAGTCTTTCCAGTGGACTAAATGTGTAGTGAAATATCTTCATGATACCTACGCACATATGGGACTGCATATGTTAGCCTTCCTGATTGAGGTGCTGGAGAAGGGTCCACAACAAATACAGGTGCCCGTTTTGAATGTGATACATTGTATGCTGCACTATGTGGATTTATCCGCACCACAAGCACAGACGATTAATAGTGATTTGTTGCGCGCTATCGGCAAATATTTGGATGTGAGTGAGGGGATCCTATTCCAGTTTATATGTAAACGATTGAACAACTTTTTATGCTTTTTACAGACGGTCAATTGGAAGGATGCATTGAAGATACTCAAATTAATTGTCACGCGTAGCTCGTCGCTTCAAGTGGTGCCGCCAAGTGAAGGTTGTAGCGCCGGTTTATCGTTCTCCTTCTATGGCACATATCCGGATTCGGATATGTTCTGTAAAAAGGAACTTGCTGGTCGCACAATGGAGTTCACCTTCGACGTCTCGCAGACACCACTCATCGGACGTCGCATTCTGCTAAAGACCGATGATAATCCCACTATAATTGGCGGCACAAATTCATCGAATGCCTCAACGAACACCACAGTGACAACCGCCAGCAGCGCAACAGTTTTAAATAACGTTGTGGGGAGTGTGGCTTCTGCTGTTGGCGCCCAATCTCGTAACGCTGGTGGTATGGGTGGCACAGATCAGGGTAATTATAATACTACATCCGCTGGGACGCACTTGCAGCATAATAACAACGGCGTCATTGGCACTCCGAATTCACCACGGCGAAGCGCAAGCCTATCACCAGCCGACTCGGCCTCACTCAGTGGCTGGAAGCGTCCATGGATGTCCCAGGGAAGAGTGCGCGAGTGTCTGGTGAATTTGTTGACCACCTGTGGTCAGCGTGTAGGATTACCGAAATCTCCATCGGTATGTATAAACTGTATTGCAGTTATTATCAATAAATTTACAGCTAAGCCGACGCGTAAAAGAATGCGCTTGCTTTTTATGCAGCGTGTTATGGCTCGATTGCTACTTAATTGTAGTCTGCAACTAAATGTAAGATAGAAGAAAAGATGTATACCAGTGTATGAGTAGCAAACAGCATTTAGTAAAAATCTGTGCTTACATTTGTTTATAATAGGACAGCGACGTGTTTGATATAATTTTATTTTAATCTACTTCCGTTACTTGCATCCTTTTCATTCAACCATACATTTAAACAATTTGGCTTTCTTAATCCTTTCATAATACANAACAGCGACGTGTTTGATATAATTTTATTTTAATCTACTTCCGTTACTTGCATCCTTTTCGTTCAACCATACATTTAAACAATTTGGCTTTCTTAATCCTTTCATAATACATAAATAAATATAAACATTTAAATCATCATAAATTATTAACCTACAGAACCCGCTTACATTTCTTATTTTATTTCCATGTTAAATTCGTTTCGTGATAAACAAACAATATTGCTCCATGTCAAAATTGTGTTTCAGGATGATTTCATGAACTCTATTTGCTCAAAGGTACGAGTATGAACCTCTTCTAAATATTTAAATTAGCTTTACACAAATTAGCCAATTTAGATCACTTCGCTTTTTATATGTTTCAGAGTTGTATTGAAATTCCCTTCTGTTTGTTCGCTTTGATTTTGTGTCGCTTGTTTTGGTTTTTATATATTCATTTATTCCCAATTTTTAACGGGTATTAAATGACAAAAGTTTGAATGGCATTGAAAAATACCCAGGCCTTATTTAATAATACCGTTTTCATATAGCATTTTAAGATGTCATAAATTGTTTATTGTTTCAATGCCTATTGAAAATTCGGCAATTTATTTGTAGTATTTATATGTGAATGCTCATGATGTTTCAATTCAGTAACTAAAAATAATATAATTTGCAGAAATATTCCTGAGGCCAAATTATTGTAAATGCATTCCTATAGTTTGAGATATGCATTTGACGATAAACTAGCCTCAGTTATGGATTATCATAAGCTTAAGGTTTTTCTTAACGGCGGTCGAGCCTCGGCAGGGAATGGCAAACCTCTGAGTTATTTCTGCCATGAAAAACAGCTTCTCATAAAAATACAATCACCGTTTGGAGTCGGCGTAAAACTGTACATCCCTCCTCTTTGTGTGACAACATCAAGGCGCACGCCACAAATCGGAGGAGAAGCTCGGCCAAACACTAACATATGTGTAAGCGCCAATCTATTATTATTATTGTTTTTGTGCTAATTTTTTGCTCGAGTGTTGTGCGCTTTTTCCAAAAGAGCCAAAGAATCTTGACAAATCCGTTCCTTCCTGTGGAAAAAGCTTCAACTACTGCTTTGCATTTATGCCATTCCATCTACATTGTGGATCGAGTTTAGTCAAAGCATTCCGGGAATCCCGTGATAGATTGTGGTTGTGCTGTAACATCATATACATAAATGTACCCAAATACTTTTGGTGAGTAATACTTGGTTAGTTTTAAATCTGGGTGGTTCTGGGTATGTAGACCCTACTGTCGTGGGAACGTAACGCAGTAAAAACTTATACAGTATGCAAAATTCAAATTCAGTGTGCGTGAAATTATTGAAATATGGTATAAATTTACTTGATTTACTTATTTAAATTCAACCAGAAACTCAATATGAGTTTCATACATAGAAAACGAAATAGTTTGGCTTGAAATGTACACATGGAACCAAAATGTTCTAAACGGTTTAATTCCTAACTTTTGTTAGTAGCAATCTACGGGTAGACCGTTAAAATTAGATTTATATTTTTCCGATCAGGTTCAACCGTTATTTTCATGATTTTAATTTGTTTGATCCAGTCTGATTGTTATTTTGTAATATTTATTTTTCCCATCGTATCATCGCATTGAGTGCCAAGCGGTTTTTATGAAAACCTTCACTGTATCCCAAGCAGACTTGTTAGAAATGTGTGTGAAATTATTATAAGAATATTGATTTCTGAGTCATCCCCGTTCCGTTTAGTTGCTTGTTTTTGAATTCTGTAACTGTTTTTTTTTTACGAAAACGTGCGACGTTGTCTTCTGCTATTTTGTTCATAGATGTTTATGAAAACATAAAAAAACTNCAGACTTGTTAGAAATGTGTGTGAAATTATTATAAGAATATTGATTTCTGGGTCATCCCCGATCCGTTTAGTTGCTTGTTTTTGAATTCTGTAACTGTTTTTTTTTACGAAAACGTGCGACGTTGTCTTCTGCTATTTTGTTCATAGATGTTTATGAAAACATAAAAAAACTCGAACGAACGAGTATGATAAATTCTAGTATGAAACAATTTCTTTTGTACGCTTTCGTGGGACGTAGTACCCCAGGAAGTATTTGGTATTTTAAATGCTGCTCGGCGACCACCAACTTTAATTGAAAACAAGTAAGAGCAGCGTTGTCTCCGGCTATGGCGAAGGCTTCATACCTTTCATGAACATCTCAAAATTTTACTTAAACAGATTACTGCATTTATAATTTTATATATTCACAAAATACATAAATAGAGGAGAAACATATATAAAAAATCATATCGCAACAATCAGAGATATGGAAGATATACCTTATATGGAACCAATATAAGGGAGTTTCACTGCTGTGTGAATGGTATGTAAAGCGGTAACACAATTTAATGGGTTTAGCTTCCTACATAAAGGAGATATACCTCCAAACNGTTTCACTGCTGTGTGAATGGTATGTAAAGCGGTAACACAATTTAATGGGATTAGCTTCCTACATAAAGGAGATATACCTCCAAACCTGGTATCTGAACAATCAATGGTACAGGAGATAAAGCTTATACAGCATAGATTTTGACTATTTTCTCAGTAGGCTTTGTATTATTTTTTATAAAATCGGTTTTAGCTGTCCAAATATAGGAGTTTTACAGTAAAACCCCATATCTGAACAATCAGTTGCATCAGCTGTATAAATGGAGAAGTTATAACAAAAAATCTCATATCTGAACAATCAGTTGTATGGGAGCTATATGTTATAGTCGTCGGATTCTTCCGGTTCCGACAAATGATTAATACATNTTGCATCTTATAATGAGAGTTGTGTAGCGATATTTATGTATGTAGGAGGACATAGCATTATGCGAAGTGTCTTTATTAAATAATTAACAAATAGTTAACAAAACGTTGTTAATACATTGTGCGAAAACAAATAACCCTATTGCGAGTGTCGACTGGCAGTAGAATAGAAATTTGTCGATCGAGTCGATCATCTTTTATTTTGCTATTGTGTAACTTGATCGATAAAAATTTGTACTATTATGAATGGTTGACAGAATTGTAAACAGCTGTTTGTTTGTTTATATTTGGTTCTTTAGTGTTTTATTTACATCATTTTTAAAATAATTGATTTTATTATAAAATTTAAAAAATGGACACAGTTGAAATATGGTTTAGTGATGAGGAAGATGATGTGGAAGCTAATAGATTAGTAGAGTTGGCTAAAGCAAGGAGGGAATTGCGAGATTCGTCGGATCCCTTGGAGTTGGAAGCTGAAGTGTATGTACATATGTGAGTAACTCATACGGCTGTGTAAAATGACGTTGAGCAATACCACCAGCTCCGTCAGAATTGGGAAAGACCTCTCCGAGCCGTTCGCCACAAAACGGGGTTTCAGAC
>NW_016177166.1:0-8693 GCF_001687245.7 Rhagoletis zephyria | reverse complement strand
TCTCTCAACTACACAATTCTGCAAATATTTCTGCAGCACCATATTGCATAAACGCTTATGGTTGCCGCGAATTTTACTACGAAATAATTAATTTCCAATTACTTCCTATTGAAATGACAAATAATTTTCTTTTATATCGCTTTATCAACTTGCAGTGTTGTATGTCCAAACCACCATTTATACTATAAATATAGCAAAGGTATTTATGGCAACCTAGTCTAGGTATCAACCTCGTCGTAGGTATCATATCAAAGACATTCAATTAGAAGACCTTAGAGGTAGATGTGGCCCTGCTAGAAGAAGTTAAATATGGTGCCCAAAAATATGCTCCATATACGCTACAGCGGAAATGGACGACACGCCCTTTCTTTAAATGAAATTTATTGCTGCTATAGGTATGTGTGTATATACTAAACGTGAGTACAAAACATTTTGCTTTTTCTCTTTTCACTTTTTCCCTTTTCGCTGCAAGTTGAATTATTTTAATATCTATCGCAAAATTTACTAAAAATTTTTGAAGGAACCGTTCTCTTGAATGGATATAGCTTCCTCTAATCCAGAAATGTTAACCCCATTATACAAGGGGCGTGGCATATGACATACAGACTAAAATGTGAAAACTGATTTATCTCTAAAACCAATCACGCTGAGAATTGAAACTTGTCACGGATGCATAAATTGTAAATACCCTACTTACGGCGAAAAATTATAGGTATTGGAAAAGGGGGCGTGGCATTTCCAATACAAACTGAAATTCTTATATCGCTTATCTCTGGAACCGCTCACGCTAACGTCCTGCAATTTCACACAGCGAAAAGTGGGGGATAATGGAGCAGGGGGCGTGACACTTCCCAGCTATATATGTATGTATGTTAACCTCTAACCATTATGACGAAGCGAAAGAGGAGTTTATGTGGTTCTTGGAAATATAGTTTTCAACCTTTCCAAGGGCTCTGAGACTAATAAAATCGAAAAACGTATTTACAGTTTAAATTAATTTTAAAACTTTACACTGCAAATAAACCACTATTTCAAGTTTGTATGTACAATTTTTTAATATATTCAATTATTTTTTAATGAATATATAACTTATAACTACATATTTGTTTTTTTATATACATAAATTTTTTTTAGTAATGTCTGCGAAAGGTCAGTGTCGGAGTGTGAACTTTCACTTGCTTCATCAGCCGCAACTCTTGGGTAATTATGCCAAGTTTTGCGTACAGACTCTGCTTGATATAATATGGAATTTGACATTGTTACAAGGTCGTGCAAAGTCTGGATTAAGCAGTATTTTAAAGTAGGAATTATGGAGAGTCACAAAAAAAAATTTAAGAAAAGTACATGCCAGTACTGTGTTTAGATTGTCCAAAAAAGTTCGACTTTGTTCATATTTTTTGACGAAAAGATGCCTAATTTTGACACATTACTCTAGCTTTGTTTTTATTTAATAAAAAAGAGCATCGTTTTCTATGCCAAATACATTCTTTTCAGCGTCCTCTGTGATAAACAACACACCACTTTTTAAAAATGTATACTTGAATTCAGTAATTTTTAGAAAGTAAAGTTTCAAAACCTCAAATTTGACCTACAACAAAATTACTAAAGTGAAGTCAAAATCAAAAGTTATCAAAACAAGTTCTATAGGACTGGGAAATATTAATTTCTAATCTTTAGCGCATTTGTAACGTGGTGTATTAAAACGTTTTTTTTCTATTTATTTTAATTAAATATATGTGATTTCAAAAAAGTAAACAAATGCCGATTTCAAAACGGCAAGCGATTTACAATGTTAAGCGCTTCGTGCGAACATTTATGACAACGAAGAGAGCGTGAACATTCATAATATGATACACCGAAAATAAGCTATTTTATTTTACTGATAAAGAAAAGGATAAAGGCAAAGGTAAAATTATAAACAGAAACAAAAATGCGTAAAGGTAAATGCAAAAATAAAGACCAAGGTAAATTTAAAAGTTTTACTAGTATAAGGGCAAAGGTGAAGGGGAATATGTAGATCTAGAATATGATCAACATAAAGATGGTAAAGACGAAGATAAAGGAAGAAAGCTTAAAATAAAGGTAATTATAAAGAAAATGATATAGAGTAACAGAGACTCAACCTGGGAACTATTTCGGGATTTTCCTTGTGCTCGCTTTGTTATCGATATTTTTACCGAGTTTGTTATCGATATTAAACCGATTTTTTTTATAGATAATTTTAGAGATTTTGTTATCGATTTGGGTATCGATTTTGTTATACCGCGCTCTAACACTTATTTTTCCTCTTCCAGCGATAAGTCTCCGTGTCAAACAGCAACGGAAAAATATATGCAAATAACCCTTTCCCACTGAGAGGAGCACACTACTACAAAAAATAAACCACCTTTTCTGTTTTGTGGGTTATTTTTTCTCTTAAATAGTGACGTATATTTTGGGACACTTTCAAAGTAGAGAGGGATATATTTTCTACCTCTGCGCCTGTCTAAAGCACATTCCTTGATATTTAGAGTAGATTTAGAGTTTTTTTTTCAATTTTGAAATTTTGATTGATTTTTTCATAAATTTCCTTTCCCAACAGTTTTCAAGGTTAAATTTCGGGCAAAATGTTGAAACTTATCAAACTTTATTTAAAAAATTTTTAAGAATTTTCGATTAAAATACAGTTCATTCTCTTACAAATCAAATATAAAGTGAACTTTAAAACTTTGTAGGAAACTACAAAAAAAAATCAACAAATTTTCACCCAAATTTAAAATTTGTTTCCCAGAAGTGTTAGAATTTGTTTGAGTACACAGTTGTATAGCCCACTCAATTTTATTCTGATAATGTGCAAGCTTCAAGTTTCTAATATTTTTTGTCGAAGGTGTTGCGGTTTTCTTCCATATAGAATAAAATTAAGTTCATTCATTATATGGACGTAAATGCGACAAAGAAAATGTAAAAAAATTGACGTGAATTTCTAGCCACTTGAGATTTGCACATTATTGCACTAGAATTGAATGGGCGATAAAACTGCAAAAGTTTTAAATTTGAATGAAAATTTGCTGGACATTTTTGCAGTTTTTTATATAAAGATTAAGCTTGGGTTTAAATAGGTTTTGTTAGAGAATGAACTGTATTTTAATTGTAAATTCCATAACAATAACTAAATAAACGCGAGTGGCAAACAATATCACTTTGAAATTGCGTGTTGTAGATATGACCGACACTGTATGCATGCATGTATGTGTGTGTGTATTTATGTCAGTGATGCTCAAAACAGCGCCCGCGGGCGGATCTCTTCAAAGCTGCCTGCAGATTTTATATGAATGCGCACAGAGTAAAAGCTCTCTCTGTGTATCACTGATTTATGTATCTCAGCCTGAAAAATGCTGCAGTGTTCTGAAAGTATATAGGACTCTCTCAGAGATAACTTTTGAGATCCTGGTCCAATGTGTATTTTGGAGCCATCTGCAAAAATTGGTATTTTGTTACAGTTTCAAACGAAATTAATTTAATAATTTCGGTGGTCGTTAATATCCCTGGCCTGATAATCACAGCTTCTGTAGATCCAACCTAACTCTGTCGAAGATGGTGACCCGACCTTTGCGATTTTAGCTGTGCATATCAGGGTGGTAGAAAAAAAGTAAAGTCGGAATTTTAATGCTCTCCCCCCTGGGATTATCATGTATATATCGAAAAAAGATTACCCCTATTTTTTTAATTTGAAACCAAAAAATATTTAGAGGTCGTTCAAAGCGCACAAAGTTTTCCTTGTATTTAGTATGGGAAAAAAACAACTTTTCGTAGAAATGGTATAGAATTCTTGAAAATCAAATTTTTTCGATCGGAAAACTGTGGTTATCTTCAAGAGACTTTCAATAATACCCAATTGTTTATTTAACCATTTTTAATACTAACGGGTTTTTATTGCCCCCCCCCCTTTAATTTTTCGATGTTTTTGGCTGACTTATAAATAATGTTACTACGAAAAAATCGTTAAATAAAAAATTGGGCATTATTATTGTTAATCTCCTGAAGAGAAGCAGAGTTTTCCGATTGAAAAATATTGATTTTCAAGAATTCTATTGCATTTCTACGAAAAGTTGTTTTTTTTTTCATATAAAATGCATGAAAAATTTTGAGCGCTTTGAGCGACCTCTAAGTATTTTTTGATTTCAAAATAAAAAATATATATTTTTTCGGTATGAGAACAATCCTAGCGGGTGAGAGCATAAAAATTCCGACGTGAATTTTTCACATGTATTTGTGGTCCACCCTAGTGCATATACATACATACATATCTATAGGTGGAATACCCAGGAGTGTTTATGGCGCCGCCTGGGGCGATGAGTAGAAGATTTCCCCCGCTGTGTATAGGTATGCTTGTCGTCGCACCTTTTTAAGGTTCAGTAGATAGGATTTGGTGTCAACCGCCTCCCACCATACCTGCGCATCATGGGTGAGAGCAGGTCTAACTCATTATGACTTAAATGACGTACCACATTTAGATTTACTTATAAAGTTGTATTGTATTGCTGTAGGATGGCGATAAGTCGTGCAGACTTGTGGTTGCACTTTTGGATAAAAGGCTGTACTCAAAAAAGCGAAAGAGCGGATGAACACTGGAAAAAACAGCAGTGACCTACACAGAATTTTTCAGTTAAAATAAATATTGGGCTACCCAAAAAAAAACTAAAAGTTGTGTTACGTCCCCCTTTTCAGTTGGACATTTAAGATTCCAAAACTGAGCGCATTATTGGCCAGCGTTCAAAAAATCTATAAAAGAAAAAACATATATTTCAGCTTTCTTATTGGGAATGTGCCGGGTATCCGATAGATATCCGAAACCCGGCTTATCCGGCCGTTTTTCTGTTATCCGACTATCCGGTCGGATTTCCGGATTTCGATCATAGAAGATCCAATTGAAAAATCTAGTTTAGATTTTTTTTTTGCATTTTTGTAATCAAAGTTAATAGTATTTAATTAGTAACTAGAGCTAAAAATGTATATATTTTTCATTATGAAAATAAGCATTTCCGCATCAGGGATGCCGTTTGGATCTAAATAGATCCAATTGGATACATTTTTAGACGAATTTTTGCGGGATACTTATTTTTTCCGGTCAGTATAAAAATGGATACTTTTTTAAATAGGCCAAAATTTTATATTTCCTATAAAGTTTTTTTCGTTCAAAAATCGATTTTCATTAAAGATGGTAGAAAGCATTACGTTTTCTATACGTATAAAGAATCGCTACTTAAGCGTGAAATTAAAGCATTTTATTTTTTGTGAACGAAGCAATGAACATATGAAGAGATCTCACCAAAATAGGTATAAGCGCAATTGCTTTAATTAGCTTAAAAGGATGGTTTAAGCAAGATCTTAATATACATACATATCGTCGTTTAAAGTACAAAACCGCAACAAAATGCAAAACCGCGTATCAAAACTGCAAAACCGCGTATGTGAGGTAGCATAAATTATTTTTGAGAGAGTAAAAACACTTATATTTCAAAAAGGTTCTCTTTTTTATAAATCAATCGCATTTCTGGCTAGTATATTTCAGGACGAAGCCAAGAGCTTGTGTGAGCAAATCCAATTTTTGGCAGCAAATGTCAGTTACGCGGTTTTGCAGAATGACGATACGCGGTTTTGTACTTTAAACGACGATATATGTAAAGTAAATTATACTCTTTCTGTAGTAATCTCTTTCATATCACATATTTTCATTTGTTAATTTAAAAAGAAAGAAGATTTCAATGTAGTTTAAAAAACTAAATTTGATTTATTTAAGGAAACTTTTATAAATTTTACTGAAAGGACTTTAAATACACTCTAAAAAATTTTGTTTATTTGCGCATATTGAGAGAGGTAACCGGTTTCCTCTTTTAATGTATGCAAATGTGCAAGCCGTGTAATAAAATTAATCATTGCCTGTTTACTTTTACATATAAAATATTTAAAATAAAGTAATGATTATTATTCGTAGGAAATGTATTTGTAGTTTGAAAATTTTTGCAATTTTAAACATTCTACATATGTGTATTTATGTGTATATTTTAAAGATCTCAAGTTCAAAATCAAATACTGAACATCCTATACGTATATTTATACAGATTCTTGTTGAAAAATAGATACTTTTCAGTAGTAGTTTTACATGCTCTTTTTAGAGTGTACTTGCTATTTATTATATTTACTCTGCAAAATACTTATGCACAAAAAATGTACTTTATAAATTGAAATTACAAATGTTTGATTTTATGCACATGTATTCCAAGTCCTTAGCATGGGTTAAATTATGTCTTTTTCATGAAAATGTTTGGTTTTCTTACAAGTTATGAGATGTATATGTAAAAAAAGAAAATTGGATACATTTGGATACATTTTTGGCTTGGTCAGGGATACACTTTCTTGAGACGGCGCGGCAACACTGTTCCGCATTATCGGGCAACCACCTATTTATATTTTCATCATAAATGCTACCCGATGCACTAAACACTCTTTTTGCCAGTACAAACAAATTTGAAAATTCTTTGCGACTATGTTTCCACTAAATTAAAGTATCTTCTTGTCTGGGTATAAGGGGTAGCTGTGAATATTTTTCCATTTCTAAATTGCAGCCTTTTTATTATTACCTCCCTTTTATTAGCTCGGGATGTACATAACTATGTAATATTGATGCGCCTAAAAGATGCAGCGATCTCTATTCTCAAGCTACATACGTGATGACAGTACGAATGGAGGTTTTGGTTTTTTAAACTATAATTTTTTATTTCTTGTGCGGTCGCTGCCTTATCTAGCCATCGTTTGACTATCCACATCACTACAAAAACTGGAGCAGTATCAGAACCGTTGGCGATTTCCTCAAAGCATTGCCAAATATCCTGGTTAGCTCCCTATTCAATAGAAGCTTTCACTATAGTTCGGGCTTTTTCATATGATTCAGCTGGTTTCTCCATGCTAACTGATTTATATTTTCGAATTAGTTTATCACCAACCAACCCAGTTGTTAGCTTTATTGGTGTCAGAGAAAAAACGAGTCTTGAGACGGGGTTTACCAAATATTTCCAACAATGAAGCATTAAAGGACAATATGTAGTAAGCATGCATAATAGTTCGATTTTCATTAAATTTTTTAATAAAAGTACATCAACCACGCTTTTTTACTTAGCGGCTTTCATTGTTTTTTTTTTTTAATCTTTTTTCCTTTACGTTTCTTCTCTCAGTGAATGCGCAGGGATGCGTTTAGTATTACAGTGATGCATTCCTTAAGTCACTTGAAACACTAACGGCCAGTTTCTCAATGTCTGGTTAACACTAACTGCAGGTTAAACATGCTTATCAACGTTTTCGACATCAGGCATATAACATGTGATCGATAAAGCAGTGCTTGTATTTAACCGGAGCTTCTACCTCCGATTTGTGTTAACCAGACATTGAACAACCAACCGGCCATAAGTATGGAAAAACAGGGCGAAATAGCTTAGCTGCAAAGCAAACTGGGAGTATTCTAGCCCAAAGTAGCTTTCCGGGCAGGGACGATTACAAATTTGTTTGTTTTAAGAAAAATCTATTAGGCGTGGTTCATTTAATGGCCCCATCCATCAGCCAACAACAAAATCAACAACGTGAAAATGGAAAAAAGCTTCAAGCTCCGAAAACATAAACCAACCAACAGAAAATCGATTGAAAAGCAGAGCGCCAAGGAGAATAGTAGTAGTCGTAGCAGAAACAATCGGGCAAGCAGACAGACAATCAAACAATAATACAGACATAAAGGCAGACCGAGTGATACTTGAACCACTCACTCGCACTGCTTTCGCACAGACATGACATGAGAGTCAGACACACAGAGAAGCAAAAGAGTTTTTGTGCGAAAAGTCGTTTGAGAATTTGATGCCAGGGGGGAAGTAAATACATACATACATCCATCCATTTGTATGTGGATATGTGCAAATACATACATATAAAGTGCGTAAGAAGGCAAATTGTGGAATGCTAAGATTTCTTGTCTGCAGCACTGTCTGCTGCACCGACAAGTGCCATTCGGATGCATCGACAATCGTAGTTACTACTTGGTTTCTTGGCAATGTTTCACCAGCGAAGTTCTTACAAACGGTGTCAAAACGCATTCAAAGTGGGCAAACATTTATTATAGATACATATACATAGCGTTAGACCTAATATTTCTAAATATTTCTAAATATGTATATACATACATACATTGTATGTGTATATGTATGTAGATGAATGGAGCTAAGGAATGGAAAGACGAGGTCAGAAACATAGTCACATGTCCAGAAGTGTCCAAGTGCATTAACTCGTGCAGTTTCAACGAAGTACATATGTATGTTGTATGTGCATAAATAAGTATTTATGTATGTATGTACATATGTTTGTATGCTTATATGTAGGTTTGTTTCCAATGCGAAAACAGTGTATGGGGATGGAATCCCCAAATGTTTAGCCATTAACGAAAGGCATGCAGTGTTATATGAACGTATGTACATAGATACCTCATTTCAAACAAATAAAGAAGTATAAGTTCGGGCGAAACCGAACTTTACATATATACCCGGCACAGGTATCAAATATCGTCGTTTCGATTTTCTCTGAACTACCTTTGCATGATAAGTGGGGGTGTTTAATTAATTATACCTAATAATCATCATATATATAAATAGGCAATCATGTTTCCTTTACACCCC
>NW_016177165.1:258-8693 GCF_001687245.7 Rhagoletis zephyria | reverse complement strand
CCCAGCCACTGGAGCGCCATAAAAGTTGGCTGCGCAATTTACATTTAGAATTTGTTGGCTCCCTTTTTAATAAAGGTTTTTATTTTTAATGCAAATAACTAAATTAAAATATCTATTGTCGCCAACTGTCGCTTATTTAACCGAGTCGAAAATTTATCGCGGGGTCAGTTTCATGTTAAGTAGGCTTACTTTTGAGTTATTGTTTAGCCAAAATATGTCATTCATTTGTAATTAAATGCTTTGTTTGGACCTTTAAATCGTATGAAAATTATAATTTACATTAGACATTTCCGCAAAAAAAGTTCATCCTACACCTCTGAGTACTTTTGGAAGGCAATTTTGAAAAAAAAAAAAAAATGTTTGGCCAGACATAAGGGTTGACTTTCTCAATTTTTCGGCATATCTTAGGCACTTACATAAATTCGGATCCTGTCCAAGGAGAACATTTTTTTTTCCAAGGTTCATCGACCTCAAGTACCCCGTCGTTGAAATTTTTTGATAGTAATCAAAATAAATTCAATCATAAAATTTTGAGTTATACAAAGTTATCAAGTTACCAAATTTTATCGAATCATCGAAGACTATAGTTATCGAAATTTATCGAATTATCAATGTTAATTGAGTTATTGCAACGTATAGAATTATTGTATTCATAGAGTTATCGAAATTTGTCGAGTTATCGTAATGTATCGAGTCTCTTCAATTTATCGAGTTATCGATATTTATTTATTTACTGAAATTCGTCGATCTATCGAATTGAAGTTTTTGTAATTTTCAAAATATATCGAGTCATTAAAATTTCCAGGTTATATAGACTTAATGAGTTATCACTGCTCATAGAATTTTAACGTGTTACCAGAGTGTAACGAGTTATCGAAATTTGTAGATAGCTTTCAAAAAATATGGAGCTAACAAAACTAGTGTGTCTGAAACTCATCGAATTATCGATATGTATCAAATTATCGATATGTATCAAATTATCGAAACTGGAATATGTCGGGTCGATTCCAAATCCTGCCAAAGTCCTCCAAAGACCTTCGAAGATAGCGGAAGATTTTCCTCTTAAATTAAACGACCACTCCAAGGCTCTTAAAAACTATAAGAGCGGTCGAGTTTAGACAGTAAATGGCATTCCTAGTATACTAGAATTCGCATTACATTTGGGAATTCGCTACTGATTGTCAGCTACTTAGTCTGGTAGCGGAATTTTCTGTTTCCCGCTTATGACGATTTTGTTATTTATTTACATAAATTGTCAAAAATATTGGAGCAATTTTGCCAATTACTTCCAAATGCCATATATAACAGAGCCATTATTCTGCTGTCGAGATAAGACTAACAAAATATGCAAGATAGATAGACAAGTGCCGAAATTACATTTTTCAAATTTTCACTTATCCTCTCTACTAAGTTGAAATCAGTTCAATTCCCTGCTGAGGTAAAATAATTGGTTAAAATGTCTAAAAGGCAGTTGTGGAGTTGTGTGGTCTTCAACGACGTAGAGTTCACTATATATGTTGTTATCCTGACCTATCCTTTTCTATGGAGTCACCGTTTGGTGGCCAGCTTCAAATTTGTATTTGGATTCTGTGCTAATCAGGAGGGACTCACTTTTTAATACTAGCAAGGTTTCAATCTTCTCGCCATCAAGCTGTTAAAAGCTACAACACAGCTGTCAGAATGAATACAACCCAAACAATGATAAAGCGCTTAAAGAGGTGGTACTTAATATTCTTCAAAATAATCTCAATTCCTAGTCGCTGCTTATTTCTCTAGCCCTAATACTCTAATACCTATTCAAAAGCAAAAGCCACACGCAGCCTATTTCTTTTCCATTTCCTTTCAATTGGACATTTTTTTTTCACTTTCAATTGAAACGCGCAAAGCGGTACCTCATTTCTTTAAGTCCTTATTCCATGCTGTGAACCTAAGTACTTATTCGCCCCTTCTTCCCGAACACTTTTGGCAATTAAGCACAAACGCGCACCTTCGAGGCAACAGCATCGCCAATTCGCGCTCCATTTCCCCTTTTCATTGGAATTCTTTCTTCACTTTCAGCTGGCGGCAATCATCGCGTTTAGTTTCAGCGCCCAAAATGATTATTATTCTTTTTACTTGAATTGTGGCCAAAGCATTCATTTAGCGAAGCGGCGCGGCGCTTGAGTTGTGCGCGCTCAATGCTTTTTCTAAGCTACACTCACAGCAGCTTTTATTGTTTCGACAATTTCTTGCTTTTTTTTTTTAGTGTTTTCCCATTTTTCAATTCTTACCGCTTTGAGTTCTTTATGCTATACAGTTGCTTTTTTCCTGTTTTTATTTTCCTTGTTGTTGTTGTTGTGCTAAGCAGTTTTTATTTTTGTAATAGGCATTTTCTTTTGTAACCTTTTTCGATTTCGTTTTCTTTATAGGCTCTTTGTTTTGTGTTGTACGAACTACAAATGGTTACTTCTTACTTTTATGCTTGTTTCTTCATCCGTTTTTTTCTAACATTTTCGGGCAATTTTTCTGTTCATATTTTGTTGTTGTTTTTTGATCCTTCCCTTCGGTTTTATTCAAGCCATTTGCGAAAGCTTTTGTGAAAAACAGGCATGCAATCAGCTTTCACTGTTAGGCTGTCAGAGCAAAGTGGCTCAATTCCTTGTTTTTTTCGTAACATACTTGTATTTTATGTTTCATGGCCGGTTTTTGGTTTTTGATAGAAGGAACTTCTTATGAGAGAAGTTCAAGCGTATAGAAGAACATGAAATCTTCATATGGCCTTGATTAAAAGCTTTCTCAATGCTGCAGTGCTTACCTGGTGTCTAACTTTAGATTGTTTATTGCTCTCAATATGAATTCGACTCGGAGCGTAAGGCTATAGTTGTAAGTAAGTGGCTGAAACTGAGATGTCTGTTTGAGTCTCAATTCGAGTCTGGCTCATGTCATGGATTTCGACTTCAAAGACGAATCTTCACACGGAGCTGAGTCTGGGTTTAAATGCACTAAATTGATTGTTTTTTATATTACTAAATTGGATTTGAAAAATTCGAGTGAATCAGCACAATATCCTCTAAGGATCGGACACCTTGTTTTAAAATTCAATTGCATATTTCTCACATTGGCTTGAATCTAAATACGAAACTGTCGCAGAAGCCTAACATTGTAGAAAGTAGATACATAAGTAGCTCACTATGGCTGCAGTAGGGGCAACTGTTAACAGATAGCACCTCACTCCCAAAACGGTTTCCTAGCTCTAGGAAACCATAGTGGATGGGATGAACTGAAAAACGCTGCGTTAGTCAGAAATCTGAAGCAGGCAAGTTGATTTCATAGGTAAGTCTGTTGTAATAAGAGCTGCAGTCAGACTTATGAGCAACGGGCCTTTAAATGACTTAAGATCTGGACACTTAAATACTACTGGAGGCTTCGACTTAGTCCTTTACAACACCGATCAATGCGTGCTAAACTTGGTACCAAGAATCAATGAGCTCTTTCTCCATTCACGTCTGCCCTAAGGATTCGTTTATGGGTGGCAGTAGATGGAAGAAGGCTCCAGGCAGAGCTAGCTGCCATTAAGGAAGTAATTAAATGGCTGTTGCGTAGGGTAGACTTGATCCCTGTGCGCTCAAAGCTAGTTGAAGGATAGTTGACCTCCTTTTCCATCGCGTATGAGTATTTTCTACTCAAAGCTACCTCGAAGTTACAGGAAAAGGCATGTGGGATGAGCTTGCCCATAAAGTGTTATCGTGGAGTACTCTTGAACAGATGTCACTCATGTCATCTCAGCGAGCGCTGGGCGAAAACCAAGATATTTGGTACTGCAAGGTTTCTCTAACCATGGGTGGCCGTAGACAGTAGAGGATACACTTGGGTTCGAAAAAAACACACGTATTATTCCTGGTTAGTGTATTTATAGGACACCGTTCCATTAGACTTCATGATCATGACCCGATAGGAGGATCCCATACTTAGCGTCTGCTGAGAGGACAACGAGATGAACTCATCTCATCACTTCACATTGAACTCTAGAAGAGAGCTCTCCAAATTAGCCAGCGCGAAAGTTACTCCTTGGCGCATAGCTTTTCTCGTAATAGCGTAGAAGATATCATTTGTAGTAATAATCTAAGTTAATTTTGTAGTTATATATATACATACATACTTGCATGAAAGTGGTTTTGTTTTCGAAACAATTGCTTAGACTCACCTGAAAAGATAAAAAAGAAATAAATTATTGGAATATATTGATATGAGTTTTATTTATGTAATGTACATATGTATTTATGTATGGAAGTTTTTAAGAATATATTTATGTATAACGACTCTTAGTATTTACTCTTGTTGTTCAGTCATTCATAAAAATTAAAGCTAAGATTGCCGTTGATTCTAGAGTAGCTTTCAATACAGCTCAAAGAGTTCAGAGAAAATTCTCAACATTGCAAAGGGGCCATAAAAAAAAATAGTTAGCATTCAAAATTAAGCCAAAAGCGACTTTGTATCAAAATTATTTGCCACCTTTTGAAATTAATTATAATTCCGACATCTAAAACGCAATCAATTTAAAACCTTTCAGGTGCACTCCGTGCCAAATGGTACCACATCGTCAATCTGCTGTCTAAAAATAAATCAGCGCGCCACAAATGTGACACTCTTCCTCAGGATTTGTTAAATATTTAATAGATACAAACAAGAAACGCCTCCACCAAACTCGGTCAAATGATGCCGAAAGCCATGCCAAATCCACCCAAATTTAAGGTAGAATGCGAAGAGCAACAACAAACATAAATCGCACCAGTTAAACAACAATAAACCAGCAACATTAAAACTATGCGAAGGACCATACCGACAGCTGTCGAGTTGATTGCCCTGACAATCGGGGTAACAGCTGTTGTTGATGATGATGCGCCCAAGCGAACGACCCACCGGCCAAACGGACGGACGAGTGAAGAAGAAATGGACATCAACAATATTTTAATGAATGCGGCAAGGCAGTCAAGCGGGTAGTGAAGGAAAGTGTATGTTTGCGCAGTGAAAATGGGTGGAGAGAGGAGGAAGAAAGCTATTAGTTTTCCTTTTTAATAGCAAATTCTCGGTCGGCAACAGCCGTTCCTCTTTTACATATTTAGAGTGGGAACTTGGGAGTGGGTAAGCAAACAGCTTGTGAAAAGTAGCCTAAATAGAGGCAGAAAAGAGGTGGAACGTAGGAGAGCACACAAGCGCCCATTCAACTAATAAATATCCAGCTACGCAAAAAGCAAAACTTTAAAGCGGAGAAGGCGCTCAGCACCAAACAATGTTCAACATTCTGGCGTACAAAAATATAATTCTGTTGGGCGTAGGTTTTGCTTCAGTTTGTTTAACTGTAGCACATTTTGCATTTTAGGCGGAAATTCGATTAGGAAAATATTTGAAATTAAAGATGTCTTCACGCGAATAAAAAAAACATGTTTAATAATGAATTGAAAATTTGATAATTTAACTTCGTTGGGGAAATTTAAGCTTTAATTTCATTAAGTGGGTATGAGCTTGTGTCACTTCCCATTTAAAGTGTTAGAGCGATAACGATATCGATAGCTTAAATTATGCGTTTATTTTGTATAATTTTTTTCCTATCGGTAAACTTAACAGTAAATCACAACTTTCGCTGCATCACTTACTTGCTGCGGATTTTTTATGGATATATATATTGACTATAAGAAATAATCGATAAAAATTATTTGACAAAATTATCGATAAAAAAAAACATGGTTAAAAAATAATTGTCATCAGCGCAAAAATACCGATAACTTTAATCACAAAACTATTGTTGAGTGCGATTGACGTATCGTTAACACTCTGCTTAGTGATGTCGATAAATATATTAATTACAAAAAATAATCGATAAAAATTGATTGAAATATTTATCGATAAAAGAAAATGGTTGAAAATTAAATCGCATAATGTCGATAAATGTATCGACAAAACTATCGACGAGTGCGATAAGCATATCGATAACATATTTCTTAGTGATTTCGATAAATTGCATGAGGGTGCATGGTTGTATCCAAATTTGGTATATTAAAAGTTTTTCTCTATCACACATTTATTTCTACTTTACAGATGGCCGAACAGGAAGGCTCCAGATACGAGTATGCATACACACATACGTTTGATAATTTAAATGGCCGGAAGAGATATTTAAATTTCACAATTGTAGTAAAATAAATATTGCATATCGGGTAGATGGGAGCGGAAGCAAAACGTGTGTACAAACACGCATATGTAAATAGAAATGAAGCAAATTAATCTATCAGTCACAACTTTCTCTCGCCTGACTTCACTCAATCAAAGCATTTTATTTATCTAAAAAAAAAAAATTAATCGTCATTTATGTACATAACAAACGTCACTTTGTTTTTCTTAATCGGGCAGATAACTTTATTACAGTTGATAAACAAAACAAAACAAAAACAGAAGCTCTATTTAAAAGTGCAAATACAAATAGTCGATGCTCAAAGGACTGAATAGCCAAGTATACATACATGCGTCTAAAGATTTAATAACACACAGATGCACATACATATGTACATACATGCAGTTGTCAGCTCATGCATTTATGCAAATCTTAAGTAAATTTCAAGTGGTGAATTCGATTTGCATGCAAATCTTAAAATCTTTTAAATACGATTTCGGCTTGCGATAAATATTGCTTTTAAGAAATACTTAAAATAAAGATAGGCATGCACATATTTATGCATTTTGTTATCAAAGGATATCAGCATCTTTTGTGACACCACACAAATGTCAAACAGAAATAGGGCCAATAGAATTATCAAAAGAATGTTAAAAAGCGATAGAGGCATAATGTCGCCTACTGGCCGCAACAAAATATTCTTTTGTTCCCCCTTCGTTATATTTTCCTATTTCCTTTCACTCCAACCGATAGGAGTGAAGTCTACCGACACTCAAGTATACATATGTGTGTACATTAGGGTGGTCCAAAAAGAGTAAAGTCGGAATTTTAACACCCCTAGGATTGTTCTAAATCAAATAATATGTGGAGTTCGCTCAAAGCACCCGAAATTTTCCACGTATTTTCTATGGGGGAAAAACAACTTTTCGTAGAAATGGAATAGAGTTCTTGAAAATCAATATTTTTCAATCGGAACCCCCTGGCTTTATTCCGGAGACTACCAGAACAACTCCCAATTGTTTATTTAACCATTTTTTAATACTAACGATTTTTTACTGGTCCCCCATTGCATTTTCGGGGTTTTTGGAGGGTTTTGACGGACCTATATATTATACACTGAGGGGAAAAAATATTAAAATCAAATAGAAACGTAACTGATCTTACTATAAACGTCAACGAAATTACTGTGTATTGGTAAATATTCAATTCAATTACGCGCATATTAAAATGACCGCGTTTGTACTGAAAAAGCATCCGTGAAGTGTATAATCAAGACAAAAACGAAAAAAAAAAATTATTTACATGTTGCCTGCGGTGGAATTCGAACCCCACCATCTTCGGATATCAACAACTTGTGGCAAGCATCTTTGCGCACTTAGCTACACCCAGGCATATGAATCTGCTTTCAAATGTTGAATATCCATCAACACCACATCACGCGACTTGTACTATGTATGTATGTGTGTGTTGCCGCCGCTCTAAGAGCGGCGCTCTGCTTGCTTGGGGTGCGTATGTACACTTACATATACATACTCAGATCTGAACAGTCAAATTCGTGCGTAATAAATTTCGTATGAAAATATTATTTGTAAATACGAACATTTTTAAACGATAATCAAATATAAAGTATTCATAATATTTTTATTGAGCTTTGTACCACGATTGTTTATTAGTAAAAATTGAAAAAGCAACAAAGTCTAAGCGGTAGAAGTTATAGCACTATTTCGGAGATCACCACATCTCCTCATCAGACTTCTTCCCTGCTGAAGTCTAGAAAAAAAAAAAGTCTGATGAGGAGATGTGGTGATCTCCGAAATAGTGCTATAACTTCTACCGCTTAGACTTTGTTGCTTTTTCAATTTTTCCTAATAAACAATCGTGGTACAAAGCTCAATAAAAATATTAAAAATAAAATGTTAACAAGCCACAATAACATTGACATATAAAGTATTCATTTTTACTATGCATTATTTCCCTCAGTGTAGTACTATGAAAAAATGGGTAAATAAACAATTGGGTATTATTATTTCGATTATCCTGCAGAGAAACAGAGTGTTCCGATAAAAATATTGATTTTTATGAATTCTATACCATTTCTACGAAAAGTTGTTTTTTAAAATACATGGAAAACATTAAGCTCTTTGAGCGACCTCTAAATATTTTTTGATTTCAAAAATAACAAGTAAGAAAGTCTAAGTTCGGGCGGAGCCGAACATTAAATACCCGGCGCAAGTATTAAATATATGTTTTCCACCTTTCCGAAAGCTACCGCTACATGATAAGCCGG